>NC_065449.1:216630725-216935309 GCF_917563875.1 Diabrotica virgifera virgifera
TAATTTTAGAGCTCTTGTGCAATTACTACTGATAATTTTTTCACTAACTATATATTCAGTGATTGTAATAATTTATATGTACAACAAAAACTAATACTCAATCGAGAAAAGAGGAAAACTGTTAAAGTGATTTTTAGTAAAATACTTGGATCACAGAATATATTATCCTGATGTATTCTCTACTTGGATCTTCTACAAATAATACACAATAAATAACTTTTTATTAAGTTCACATCTTAAATCAATTATTTATCAAATACACTATATATCAATATTATTTAATCAACAACTCAAAAGATTTAAAATTGTCACTGATTGTCACTGTCTGACCGACAGTATGCTGATAATATTCTATTCAACTGAGTGCATTGTATGACAAAGATAGATTTGGAAATATTACCACGAACATTGTGTTAATTTTTTTCGAATCCTAAAAAAACCAATAAATATTTTTGAAAAATTTAAACGCAGAATGAAAGACTATTATTACCGTGGGCCGAAAGTCCCTTAGAATAAATAAAAAGTTTATTTTGAATGAGATATTTTAAATTAAATATCACACTAAATTTTCTCTTAGTTTTTCACCCCTGTAACTTATTAAAATAAACATTATAGAAGTTCTCAGGGACTTTCGGCCCTCGCCAATAACGTAATATTTCATTCTGCGTTTAAATTTTTCAAAAATACTTATTCGTTTTCTCAAGATTCGAAAAAAATGAATCCCCATTTGAATAGCATTGCAGCCGAAAATACGTACCCATCCTCTTAAGCAGAAAATGAGGATTTATCGATGAAAAATATGGCTAGTTGTTAAAGTACCTAAATTTTTTTTTTCAATGTAAGATAATGAATCAAAAACAAAATGTTAAGAAAGCCTAAGGCTATAATTGGGTTTTCATTTTAATATTTTATAGATCCTAGAATATTCCACAGGGTGTTCCGAACATTCAGAAAAATAACAGCATGATTAGCACACCCGGTATACATATAATGACAACTTACCTGTCTAGAAATGATATTATTACAAGGATAAGCATATAACATATTAAAAAAAAAAGAATGTGTGTGTATTTTGTACGCACGTAAGAAGTTATACTTCTATTAAATATTATGTGATTTTAACGAAATTGACATAATGTACTTTAAACAGTTTATTTATATTTTATTTAAATATTAAACTAATTTTAATACTTACTACCTTCCAAAAATTTTTAAATACCAAAAATTTTAAAAAATAAAAGAATAAAACGCACACAAACACATTGAAAAATGCCACAAAGAAAAAATGATTTCTGAACGATAATAATTGTTGGCAAACATTTTAAATACGCATTTTCTGAAAAAAAAATATATAACAAATATACTTACAATCATAAAATGCATAAAAAAATAAAAAAATAAAAACTTGCATCGGGATTCAAACCTGCGAATTTGGGGGCGCTTTGATTCGTAATCGAAGCCTAGACTCACTCATCCAATTACACATTATTTGTCATATGGAAAATAGGGCAACTGAACGTTTTACTGTTTGACAGTTGTTCTGAATTTAATTAATCAAATTATGTATGGAGTTTGATTTTTGAGAAAGAAAATATTAAAATATAACAAAACAGTAAGAAAACAATATATTAGATGAAGATTGGTAGAACTTTTGTTGGTAATCAAATTAAGTATGTAAACCAAAGCATTACATACCTACTAGACAAATAAATCTACGCCAAAAAATCATAATTTAAAAATAAAAATCGGACCTAATTTCGGATTCCTCTCTAAAATCCCCATTCTTGAGAAAATAAATTTATTCCAACCTAATCCAAATGTATAATTACAATATGATTATAAAAAAAAAACTACTTACCAAATTAGAATGAGTTTTCCTTGTCCAAAATAGTCCAAAAGTCCAAAAATATATGTGAAAACTATTTAAAAAGGCAGTATAACTATTAACTAACTTTTGTTTGTTGCTTCTTTTCCCACAAATTTCAAAACGCAACAACCATAAATAATCAAAAAACAGCTGTGCCACAGCCGCCATATTGAAAAATTTTTGACATGTCATTTGAACATCCAATCAGAACAAAGTTATAATGCGACTGCGCCCAGATTGAAGGTTTTAATCATATTAAAATTCACCCTCATATCGCGCCTACAGAAGTATAACTTCAAAAATCACTAAAATCGGACATGAGGTTTAGGAAATTCGGGACATGAAAATTGTCCTATTTTTAAGGTGGTGCGTTAATTTTGCTGCTTAGTGTATTTTCTAGAATAATGGCAGCAACTCGTGTGGGGTTGCTAGACCTCTATTAAGCGCCTCTCCAGGCGATACGGGTGGTACCAAGTAAATTAAATACTCGGGTAGATCAAAACCACACGCAGCGTCTGACCCAGAGTGGGCAGCTGCAAAAAGCGTCTGTATGCAGAGGATGGGGTAAAACACAAACCAGAAAAGGCAACGGGAAACCACTCTGGTAAATCTTTTCCAAAGAAACTGATACTACACGAAGAGCAAAAACAGAAACGGCGCCTAGTCCCCGGCAGATCTAAGATGATTAAGTGGTGCGAAAAATACCCGGAGGAATATTCTATTTAAATACGAGCTTTTAAAATTGCATAATGGAACGTAAGAAGCTTGTGAAGTGAAGTTAGATGGCAAGATTCAGGTAAGGTTAAAACCAGGAAGAAAGCTTTTTATTACTCTGGTAATAATGGTCCAGATCATAGTAACGGAGTTGGGGTAATTTTAGAAGGCAAATACAACAATGCTGTTACAAACTTTGTGCCATTTTCTGACCGATGCCTACGCTTAAGATTGAAGGTTCCACGTTCGCAAGAGTAGGAATTAGGAGGGGAGTTAGACAAGGATGTGTTTTGTCACCCTTGCTATTTAACTTTTTCGAATTTCTATTTAAAGAGACACTGGACGATTCCAAGGACGGAGTTAAGGTGAATGGCGTATAAACAGCATCAGATACGTCGATGACAGGGTGTGGATGGTGGATTCTTATTTATGTATACAACGACTAATCGACAGGACCAACTCGATCTTTGAGCAATTCTACATGAAAATAGACGTTAAGAAAACCAAGATGATGTCAATCCGAAAAAAACCAGAATTAGACAAGACGAAAACGGCGGGTTCGTTGGGAAAATATTCCCATGAGATCTTTTTGCATAATCACATTCGTGAGACATCCCAGAATAAGGATCATGAAGTCGCCCACGTAAAAAGTGGTCCAATTTTTTTTAACAATTTTTTTAATCAAATTGCAAAAATCAATATTTTTGGCCCAAACATTTTTTTTAGGTTTTTTGGACCATTCTGGACAAAAAAGGTCTCTTATAATTTTTTTACAGAGTTGATCGTTTTCGAGTTATAAGCAATTTTAAATTGAAAAAAAACAAAAAATGGCGATTTTCAAAGCTTAATAAGTCGGTTAAAAGTTATTATTCTGAAAGTTAGAAAGTGATTATATCAAAGTTCAAAGTCTCCCCTACAAGATCCTGAAGAAATTTTTGTCAATATTTTATTACTGAGCTGTTATTTTTAAGTAATAATAATGAGCGCCATGCAAGTGTCAGGCGTCGTAAATACTGAGTGCGAGAGAGATGCCATTCCGGCAGTTCAATTGTGCATCTTACTCGCACTCACATTTACAGCCGAGTCAATACGATCTAACCGCTCATTGTTATTAATTAAAAAATAACAGATTAGTAATAAATTAATGACACAAATTTCTTCAGGGTCATGTAGGAGGGCCTAGGCGGTGATTTAGTCATTTTCTGACTTTAATAATTAGGGGAGTGCATATAGATTTTCACTTCGGAAAAATCGAACAAAATATAACTTTTGGTAATTTCATTAAGAAATGTTTAATAAACAACATATCAAAAAGGTCTACTCAAGAAGTGGGTGCTTCATTTTTTATTAAACAAATGAAATACGAAATTAGATGTTTTTTAAATAACTCCGAAAATATAAATTTTAGAAAAAAACTGACTTGACCATTGAAAAATTCAGAAAATTTTACAAAAAAAAACTTTATATAAAAAATTTTCTAAACTTAAATGTGTAACTTCTATAATTTTTTATTTATAACGCTAAAGTCACCCTTCTCACAAACATTGGCGCACTGTAAACTAGCGTACGGCGAAGTGCACGGTTGAGTTATTATAATGTACATAATTCTTTAACTAATGGATCAAATAAAATTTTACAAATTGAACATGAAAGAAGAATAATTAAAATATCTTACGGTTATAATAGGAAGAAATAAAATGTATGGGCATAAGTACGGTGTGGGCGGAAAATGAGCCTTACATGAATTTTGTTTAAAAATGATTTAAAAATGTGTAACCAATACAATTTTGTCTTATAAGACCCTCAATTGCACACAACTTACCTTTCAAGCATCTTACTAAATGACGTTTTATTCAAAAAAATCTAAAACATTTAATTCAAATGATATGACGTCTCAAAAAATGTAATTTTTGAAATCTTCGTAGTTTTATATAATTACCAATATTTTAAGACGGTATTACTCAAGTTTGAACAGATCTATTACAGTTTTATAAGTGCTTTTTTAAGTTTAGGATGCAATATTTAAAATGCACTAAATTATTTTACTTTAGAAATAAATTAAACTATTTCTTTTTGACAAAATTAAGAAAGATAACAAAAATATAATAAAATAACCGAAAATTACCAGCTAAAAAAATGTTTATACAAAGTGATCAAAACTTTTTTCTGTAAAACTTACCTAAAATACATTTAATAATAAGCTTCAACAATAATAAATGTTCAGCAAAAAAATTTTTTTTAGCTCTTATACAGTATGTCTGCATACTGTATGTCTGCAGCATGTCTGTACTTTTTTATTATCAGTTTTACGAAGAAAAGATATTTTTTATAAAACACTCTGCATCGTAAATAATCTAAGATGCAATCATCAAATATCGAATTTAGTTAATTTTATACGAGGTATGTCAAAAAATATGAATTTCACTCAAGAGTAAAGTACCTTTAGATTTCAGAATGTCGAAAATTGTTATTAATAAAAGTTGTTTGGAATTAAAAAAATTGTTTTGGTGTTCAACTTCATCCTTTTAATTAAAATATTGTGAATAATAATGGCACTTTTAAGAAAAATCCACATCTTTTACATACCTCGTATAAAATTTAAAAAAGTTTGATATCTGATCGTTGTATCTTAGATTTTAGACCAGGGAGAGTATTTTATGAGTAATAACTTTTTTTCGTAAAAGTGATAATAAAATAGTTGTCATAATTGAAATAAAATGATGATGAGTATCCGTAATTTGAGAAGAAATTGAAAATTTTGTTTCGATTAGAATGATGTAATTGTATATTTAAACATAGTTTTTAATTTCAAACAACTTTCCATTATAGCATTTTTTGATATTCTGGAATATAAAGGTACTTTACTCTTTAACGAAATTCATATTTTTCACATAACTCGTACAAAATTAATAAAACTTGATATCTGATGGTTGAGTTTTAGATTTTTGACTATCCAGAGTATTTTATGAAGAATAACTTTTTTCGTAAAATTGATAATACAAAAGTCTTCCATGTGGTTCCTATCTACGCAGACATACTGCATAAGAGCTTTTGTATAAGAATTTTCAAATTGCAATGCCATATTCGGATTCAGCATAATCAAAAACAAAATAAAAACATATTTGATAAATGTAAAATGATGAATTTAACGATATTTTTAAAATTATTTATACAAAGCAATTGTTATTAAACAATTAATAAACAATTAGCGGCCGAATCTGTGAGTAGAACTTTTTACTATAACATGTATACAAACTAACAAAAAAAGTTTTAGAAAAATATAAGCTTGTTTGAATTTTTCCAAAACAATACATGTTTTCGTTCTAATTGCACTCCCCTAAATAATAGTTTTTAACTGAATTATTAAGTCAAAAATGGCCATTTTCGCGTTTTTCAAATTTTAACTTGCTTATAACTTGAAAACGATCAACTTTCGAGAAAAATTATGACAGACCTTTTTTATCTAGAATGATCCAAAAAATCTAAAAAACAATTTGTCCTAACAAAAAATATTGATTTTTGCAATTTGATTAAAAAAATTGTTAAAAAATACCTTGGACCACTTTTTACGTGGGCGACGTCTTGAACCTTATTCTGGGATGTCTCACGAATTTTATGCAAAAAAAATCTCATGGGAATATTTTTCCCAAAGAACCCGTCGTTTTCGCCTTGTCTAAATGTACTTTAGCCTTGCACAATAAATAGGCATATTTTAGAAGAGGTCAATAAATTTCAATAAATTTAAGTACATGGAGCGTTAAATCAATAGTAGCATAAATCTTGATCTAGAAATAAGATCGAGTAGAAAACAGGCCAGAAACTCTTTGGAAAAAATCAAAAAAATAAAAACCGTAAATAAATTTGAGGCCTTTAAAATGTGAATTTACAGGAGAATCCCCAAATTTTCATGGACACCGTATACCTCAAACGAAGAAGTGCTGCATAGAATAGGGAAAGGACGAGAACTTTTCAATGCAATGAAAGTTGGAAAAACATCATACCTAGGCCACATACTGAGAAACAATAAGTACCAATATATTCAATTAATAGTGAAAGGAAATGTCGAGGGAAAAAGAGGACTAGAAAGAAAAAGACTATCGTGGCTAAGAAACAATGGACATCTGACAATGGAAAGAGCTAAATTTTCAAAAGATAATAAGAACAGCTGAAGACAGACCAGAATGTGGAATTGTAGTAGCCAACATCGATTCAGAAGAGAGCATTTTAAGACGATGGATGATAGAAAATAGGTGCGTATATGCGTTTCAAATAGGGAGTTCGATTTCTACCTTATTTAACCCTCGCAGGACCAAACTTTTAGTAGAAACTGCGAGGACCAAGGAGGATCAATAAATATCCACACATAAATTAATTAAAAACGTGCTTCTTTATTTAAACTAATTTAAAAATAATACTTTTATATTATTCCTAAACGTTAATGGAACAGTTTAAAGATACGTATTTATAATTTACCCGGAGTCTCCGGCTTCAGTGGAATTAGCATCATCGTAGGATACAGAAATATTTTTGACTTCTTGCTGTGCTTACCGCATACATACTTGCATTTTGAACAAACTGTGGTTGTTTTTGCCCACTTATTGGCCTTTTTTCTTTTAGATTTTGCTAATTTGACACATGAATGATATCGTCCCTTTCCATTTTGAGATGGTGTTGAAGGTATTCAAGGGGATTATATGTCAAGTTTTATAAAAGTATGAGGAAATAAATTATATAGAAATGCTAATTATGCCATCTAATAGTGCAGTAGTACGCCGACAACTACTATTTGAGATTTTTTAGGAACAAAGGTATTTAGAAAATCGGATGTAATGCAATGTTGCGGATACATTTTAACCCTCCTTGGTCCTTCTAGGGTTAATAGAACTCTTTGATTTTAACATAAATATGATATATATTAGAAAGTAACAATCAATCAAATATTCTGAGTGTTAAATGTTTACCAGTTTATCAAGAATTTTTATTCAATTTGGCTCAAGCTACAAACTTGTATCCTTATTTTCCGGTTTCAAATCACCACTATTTCTGTCAGTGTACTTTTAAAAATCTCTGTGGCGCTAAAAACCTATTGCTACCCATGCTGTCAAAGTTCCTCAGCCTATTTTCATACCCCTCTGAATATTTCTAATGGAGTTTAGGAATAAACTCTCTGAAGCGGATATTTTCAGCGGGTTTTATCCACGCGGTGGGAGCTTTTTTTTTAAAACTTTGACAATTGCGTTCGAGCGTTGTTCAGTTGGTTTGTTGGATATAAAAGTTGATTTCACTTTACTGATTCTCTAAACAGATATTTCACTTAAAACTTTTCTACTTGATGGATATGTCGTATCGTTAATCAAAATATTCATAACTTATTTCACGGTTATTTTACGGTTTAAATATATTTGAATGCTTTAATATTAATGGTGGGAATCTCCTCAAGTTTCATATAGATTTTTGTACAATTATTAATATTAACTGTATTAGAACTTGAGTCCACACTTTACAAAAATCATGATTACCCAACTAGCACAATAAAAACATTTTAGTTTTATTTAAGGTTTATAAAGGTTTTATTGTGGTAAATAAGAAGATAATCTTTTTAAAGTTACCTTGTAGATATACTGCCAGAACTTTAAAACTCTTAAGCATTTGCCACTAGTTTTAGAGTATCTAATAAGAGTATCAAAATAAGACTAATTAATCCTAAAAGATAATTTGTCTTATTGTAGTTTTAAAATGGTTTATTTTCAGTTCACTTTAAAACTAATCAGTTTTATGAATAATTTCCGGACTGTTTGGTTTTATTACATATGCCTTAAAACTATTTTTTTAGTTTTCTTTAAAGTTGCTTTCTTAACAGCAATTAGTAGGCTCTAATAATTTATACCAAACGCTCTTAACTTAATCAATTTGGTTATCGTAAAGACTAAACTATGCTTCTTGTTAGAAACAATAAAACTAAACTCATCCCCTCTTCTTTCATGTCCAAAATGGTCGGCCATTTGTTTTAGAGCGAAACAGTGGTGTAGTGTGTTGCAAACAGTGGAAGTACAGCTAGTATGGAAGAAATAAGTAGCAAGCACTTAAAATATAAACGAACTGGTCATTTTAAAAGAAAAATACAACATACACAGCACTACGACGCCTCGATTTTAGGTTAGATTCACATTAAAACCGAGTGGCATTATTGGCAGCAGCATTAAAACTAAACGGTTTTAATTCCAAAGCAACATTGCTTTTATGTAGGATATATGCTCTTGGAAAGTTATAAAATAAAACCATTTGATCTTAAAAATTCTCTGTCTATAGACCAAATAGTTTTATTTGGATTTCGGCCATATTGCTTTCTGGGGATGCTGAAAGCCATGATAGATTACAATATAAGGCTTACATAAAAATTATAAATAAGCGCCTTAAAGGCATAAATTCCATTTATTTTAACATTAAATCATTAAAATTGTAGACAAAAGACTTTGTTTTCAAATTAATATTTTTCGGATATAAATTTTTTTATTGTTTTTATTTTTTAATCGCCAAAAGTCAGAAATTTTAGGTCGCGTGAGTTATTTAGACCTATTTTTGTTAACATTATCAATAAAGTTGGTTGCGCAAATGTTTTTCTACCCTGACAGTCTGAAATAACCAAGTAAGTACTTTTTATTATTTTATGGTTACAAATACGTATCTACCTATCATAACACATGTAAAAATTTGTTGGCCTATATGTAGTATATGGGTTTAAAGAATCATTTAATATGGAATTGTCTTTAAAACCCTCCATTTAAATAACCTTTTTAAGTTTGCTATAAAACTGCTTGCACTTAAAGTATCTTTTAACATGGTTTTAATAGCACCTTCACAGCAGCTTTAAAACCAGTTGCTTAAGAAAACAAAGTTTTAAGGAGGTTTTTATTTTTGGTTTTATTGACCTCTTTCAGAGTGGGCCCTTTTATGCTGAAAACGGTTTTATTGCAACCTTAAGGTTTACTTAAAAACCAAATGGTTGTAATTTTAGGTTTATTCTACAGTTTTAAAGCATCCTTAAAAGACTTAATAAACGCGTTCGGTGCTACTTGGGTACCTCCCTCATGACTCATGAGACTTCGTTTATTCAGTTATTCATGTTGAGTCAAATAACTTTTCTGTTGGTGCTTATAACAAATCAATAGGGTGACAGGCGGTACCGTGGTCGAAAAATTGTTTAAAAAATTTTTTTAACCTTTAACTACCCGCGCATCAAGTTATAGCATAGCTACACGAGTGGCGTACTTTGTACGCCACAAGAAAATACACGTAAAAACAGCGGATTTGTTTAATTTTTTTTTTTTTTTTAAATACACTTAGTTATTTGTTATAAACCTTATTCGGCATCAGTGAATACTTGGAGTTCCTTTTCAGTAACCCAATTGGGATTTATAACTTTAATCATGGAATAACTGGATTCCATGATAAATAAAATTACTAATAAAAAATTTTTTTAAATGCGATTTTTTACAGGAGAAAAAGTATTGTTTACAAAGAAAAATATATTTTTTGCCATAATGACTAAAAAACAATTAAAATACGTACTTGTATTACGACTTATAGTAATATAATCCTGGGGTATATTGTCCACCACCGGAAACAACAAATAATAAAATGTAAATTACGATCTTTCCAGAACGCCGATTATAACGAAACTAAAACCAAATTGTAAAGCACATTCCAGTGATAGGTTAGAAAAATAAGCAAGGTCAAAAATTAAATTTGTAAATATATTTCCAGTAGAATTCTTATATCTGGTGTAAAAAGTACGCCAGCGCGTGTAGTTAAAGGTTAAACAAATTCACAAAAACAATTTTTTCACTTCGAATCAAGTTTTTTTAGATCATTTGGATTATTCTGAGCAAAAAAGTTATGTTGTAATTTTTTTCAAAAACTGATTTTTGACGAGTTATACGCGATTTAAATTTTGAAAAATGCGAAAATGACCATTTTTAAGTCTTAATATTTCAGTTAAACGTTATTATCATGAAAGTCAGAAAGTGACCTAATCAAAGTTTAAAGCCATCCCTACAAGACCATGAAGAAATTTTTTTCATTATTTTATTAATAAGCTGGTATTTTTAATTATTAACAATTACTGCTAAAAGCGTATTGAGGCAGTCGGCAATGTAAGTGCGAGTGAGATGCACCATTGGACGGTCCGAATAGTGAATTTCTTTCGCACTGACCATTGACGGCCACCTAATACGCGATTAGTGTTCATTTTTATTAATTGAAAGTAGCCGCTTGGTAATACAATAATGACATAAATTTCTTCGGGATAGTTGAAACGGTCAAAACAAAGAAACGCACACTCATCAAAAATGCACTTGAGATTCTCGTATAATCAACATTTACTGAATCTATCCAGGAAGAGTCAACTCCAACTAGTAAAAGTTGATTTAACTTTTTAAAATCAACTTTTACTGCTCGTTTCAGTTGGAGTTGACTCCAACTAGTTGGAGTCAACTCTAACTGAGAATCAACTTCAACTGTAACATATAAAATTGTATTTTTATCAACAGTTCTATCCTTATCAACAATCCTATAAAAAAATCATCATTTATAGCTACATAACTTTGCTGTTTTTGGGCGGGCACAAACATCATAAAAAGTCATAGTTTATATCCTCACAGCTGATTTTTAAAGGATTGCTGATAAAATTATTTACTATTAATTGGTTGGGCGGGCAATCCATAATGGCTTAAGCAACAATACAGTTGATAACCGACACTCAAAAATCATTAAGTAGCAAACTATTTATTTAAGCTCTAGAAGATATGTTTCGAATTTTGGAATGGACAAATAAAGGAGTGATAGACCGAGAAAATTTAGACCGTCTGAGATTTGCCCATGATGTTACGCTAACAGCAAAAGACAAAGAAAAATTGAAGGAAATGCTATTAGACCTAATACCAAATCAAACGAAATAGGATTAATATTAATCTAGCAAAAATTAAATATTATCTTACTTTAATATTTAAATGTGTGTGAACTAATCAGTGTAAATAGTAAGTAATTTATTAGTAAGTAAATAATTAGTACGTAAGTAAGTAGTAAGTAAGTAAGTAATTAGTAATTATTGAAATAAGAACTGTTCTAGGAAATATTTATGAAGTAGTTTTCCGTTGCTTTCCCGATTGCAGTACCACAACTACTCAAATTGCTCCAGTCATGCTTGTGAAAATTCAGTTTCTAACTGATCCAGGATCATTTCCTCGAGCTGGTAAGCAATTAAGAGCAAAGCATGGCTCGCGTGGTTGTAGCGCTTCCTTGAAGTAGACTTAATCTCTAATGGGCTAATGAGATCCTAGAAAAGTGTCTACCCGGATGTTTAGAATGCTATTATTAGTTTCCTCCATCCTTTTTGTACCATAAAGCTTCTTCCAAGCGTTCTATTATTTGTTCCACTTTTTAAAAAGATCATGCTACCTTCTATCTCCACTATTTTTGTCTCTACTTGTTTTGTTTCTTGTAATGATATAACATATAGTGGTCAAAACACCGCCGTGAAGATAGCGCCGTCTTTTGCAGTCTCTCTAGATCCATGCTTTTGAGGTGGATCAGTCCTTCATTTCTTTTCGTTCTTGAATTTCATTGCATATCCGGTTCCAGCTTCTTCTGTCTTTTGCCCTTTCTTCTGCATTTCAAATTCCCATGTCTTCTATATCCCACTTCACCTCTTCCAGCCATTTGGACCTCGGTCTTCCTCTTCTTCTCCTTCCGGCCGGATTACACTTTGTTACTATGTTTATTATCGCTTTTTCCCCTTTTCTCCATACATGCCCAAGCCATTTCAATCTTTGTCTCTTTATTTTCCTGACTATATCTCATCAATGCTATAATAGCAATTCTCTACTTTTTCACTTCTTTTTTAAATTCCCTAATTTTTTCTGATGTACTATAACATACTATTTACTAATACTATTAAATTGTAAATAAGATGCTTAACTGGTACTTTTCCTGCTGTTTTTGATTATTTTTCCATTACTAAACTTAATAAAAAAGAAATAAGGTAAATAATTCCATTTGGCGCAGAATCAATCCAATTTAATTTCGAATTGACACCTGTTTAAATTGAGAAACGGCGTTTGAACATTCTAATTCAATTCGACTCAACTTTAATATTTGAATGTGTGTGAAGTAATTAGTTTTGGAGATGGAGCAAGCGATGGGGGAATTGGGGAAATTCCGATATATTATGCGATCTATAATGAGGTCACAATTTACCTTCATGCTTAGAGACATACCCGTGGCTTCTATCTCCTTGAGTAACTGGAATTGGTTTCGTGTTATTGTTGAGGATTAGTAGAGGAACTTCGCCTAATCTCGGGTACTTTTTTTTTAATTTTCGCTTTATGATTGGATTGTAAAATAGACCAGGGCGGATCTGTGAAAAAACGTCCATTTTTAGATGTGCGAGGTGGCATTCGGATTTTTGCAGATAAAGTTAGGTGATAACTTCAACAATAATAATTGACTTATGCTCCTTCTCAAATATGCCCGGAAAATTAATAAAAAAATTAAAATATTTAAAGATTTCGAAAAACATCGATTTTTTTGAATTTTATTTGCTTATGACTTTAAAACTATTCATTTTGGAACAAAGTCGTTGGGAAAGAAAATAAAAATAATTGAATTTTGAATGATAAACGACTGGTTAAAAATGTCTTAAATTATTACCCTTTCTGCAAAATAGCAATAAATACAAAATAAGGGGCCAAAATAAACCTGTTTTATTCAATGTTTTTCAACCTCTTTGGTTGCACTTAGAACTTTCGTAATTTGCTTAGAAAATTCTGATAGCATACTTAAGCCGTCTACCAAATTTCATTAAAGCGGACGTAATAGATTTTGCATATTAAATTTGTAATAAAATTTTTTTTAAAAAGTTCAAATTTTTTAAAAACTTTCTGAAGAAAAAGTAGACCTTTAAAAAGTTATCTATTTTTTTACATATAAAGAGGTTCTCTGCCTATCTAATACACTTTACAGAATTAAAATCGTATTATTTAAACTTCCTCAGCATTGTTTAAAGGTTATAAACAATTTTTGATCTTATAAACAGTTGGCATATTTGGCATAAATTCATTTTCTCGAGAATAGGCGTCTCTGGAGATAAATCCCAAAACAAGTCGATTTTCAGGTTTAAATTCTATTTTTTTTTTTTGGTATATATATCATTCTAGTGATGTCATCCATTTGGGCGTGATGACGTAATCGATGATTTTTTTAAATGAGGATAGGTGCCGTGTGATAGCTCAATCGAAAGGCCATCAATTTTGTATTCACTAATATAAACATTAACATAATTAATTATACAGGGTTTGAATTAAAAATTTTTTTTAATTAAATGAATTCCAATATTTAGATTACGTCATCACACCCAGGTGGATGACGTCACTAGTATGATATTTATGCCAAAAAATTATAATTTAAAAATAAAAATCGATCTGTTTCTGGATTTACCTCCAGAGTCGCCCGTTCCCAAGAAAATGAATGTATTCCAATTCAAACGTCATCATATATTTGTTTATAAGCCAAAACATTTTGTTATAATTTTAAACCAGGGCTAAGGCCGCTTAAATAATCCAATTTTAATTCTGTAAAGTGTATTAGATAGGTAGAGAACCTCTTTATATTAAAAAAAAATAGCAGACTTCTAAATGGTATACTTTTTTTTATAAAGTTTTTAAAAATTTAAACTTCCTTGAAAAAATTTTAGATTCCAAAATTATTATGCAAAATCTATTACGTCGATTTTAATGAAATTTGATGGACGGTTTAAGTATGTTGTAAGAATTTTTTAAGCGAATTATGGAGGTTTTAAGTGCAACCAAAGTGGTTGAAAAACTGAATGAGAACAGTCTCTTTTGCCCCCTTATTTTTTATTTATTGCTATTTTGCAGAAATAGTAATAATTTAAGACGTTTTAAGCCAGCCATATATTATACAAAATTCAAGTATCTTTATTTGCTTTCCCTACGACTTTGTTCCAAAATGAATCGTTTTAAATTTATAAGCAATGAAAGTAGAAAAAAATCGATATTTTTCGAAATTTTTAAAAATTTTTTTACTAATGTTCCGGGCATATTTGAGAAGCAGAATAAGTCAATTATAATTATTAAAGTTGTCATCTAAAATTTGTCTACAAAAATCCGAATGCCATCTCTCATATCCATCTCAAAACAGATCCGCCCTGGTCTAAAAGTCATTTGATGAAAATAATCAGTTGCCATAAAGTCATCGAAATGTAAACTCAATTTTTTTGCATCCCACATGTTGGGAATTTAAATACCTTACCTTAGGGCATTATTCCTGTTGCCTTTTGCCCATCACAAGGCATTTTAAGTAAATAAGCATCTGTAAAGCATACATTTTATATTTGAAGGGTTATTACCCCTATATTTCTTTGGTGGCTCAGCTAGCATCCAGACTGTCTTACACTGATGATGATTTTGTAATAAAATCGAAAACGTTTTGTTCTGATGTAGCCCTTTAGGGATTTTAATAAATTTTATACCTTTCACAAAGGATTTATTCCAATTTTTGTGATTGATGGTATACAGCCAACTACAGGAAAACTTTTCTTTCCTTGTGGATTTTGAAAATAATCCTTCTTTATTATCAAAAAGAACATTATGTGACCTCCACACTCTCGCCGAAGTCGATCGAGATTCAACAAGTACGAGAGTGTAGACGGCCACCTTGTGCAACTTTGCCTCACTTCGTTCTACTTCCATTCTCTGTCGGTCTGCGTGTCCGAGTCAAAGGGATCTTTGTCGGTATCGCACCGCTTGAATCTGAGTGAGGTACTTCGGACTTCGGTCAACTTTGGCGAAGTAACTTCGCACAGAGTGTGAAGCCCGCTTTAGGTTGAAATAACACGATTTCATGTTAAAAAAAAAGTGACAGCTCAATTTTTTCAAATGAGTTACGTCTTGAGCATAAAGATTAAAATTAACTAAAATGAGGCTCTATAAGGATAGGAAACCTAGTATTAAAAAATCCCTTGAGAATAAATATGACTCCATTCCACTTAATTATTATTTGTTTTAAATACATATTTATAACACTGAATTACAACTATTATTATTTCTACACCAACTTCTTCTTCTTCTTTAAGTCTTCTGGCCTGTCAGTTGCGAACGTTAGCTATTAACCTGGCAATTCTGATCTTGCTTATAGCACTTCTGAATAGTCCAACCAATGTGATTCCGAACCAATTCTGTAGATTTTAGAGCTATGAGTGTCTTGTCCTGCCTGGCCCCCGCTTACTTTATATTTTCCCCTGGACAATCAATTGCAGTAGACGGTATTTAGGCGGTGTCTACACAAACACTTTGAAGCACTTTGAAATTTTTATTTTTCTACTAAACTCTTGATAGTCCTGCACTAGTAATCATCATTCAATCTTCGCTTATCCACTGCGGGACATAGATCTCTCTCATAATTTTCCATCTATTTCGATCTTGTGCCTCTTGCATCCAATTCCTATGACAACGTTGTAGATCATCAGTCCAACGTGTTGATGGACTACCTCTGCTTCGGTAGGCATGATCTCTTGGTCTTCATTCCAGTATCCAGTCTGTCCTTCTGTTATCTGTCATCTATCGAGCAACGTGGCCTGCAAAATTCCAATTCAATGTTGCTACTCTCTCTACTGCATCAGCCACTCCTGTTCTTTGTCGTAGCTGGAGGTTTGGGATCTTCTCTCGTAGTGAAACGCCCAACATAGCACGCTCCATCGCCCTTTGAGACACACGGATATTTTGCACTGTTCTCTTTGTCATGGTCAACGTGTCCGCACCGTAAGTGAACACTGGCAAAACAGACAGATTGTAGGTTTTTCTTTTAAGGCATATTGGTATGTCAGACGATTTGAAAATAGGGTTCAGCTTGCCGAAGGCTGCCCAACTCGGACTTATACGACGGAGAAGCTAAGTCGTACACTAGTAATACATAGCAGTAAAATAGAACACTATCAAAAGTTTATCAAGTATATTATTGAAACACATATAATCAATTCGAATACAATATCATTTCGAATTGATTCTAATGCCCTGTGTCCGTTACTTCTCGATCGAGGATTGGGAATAATTATTCCAAATCTTCTTCTTCTGCTTCTTCTTGTTCTTCTTCTTCTTCTTCTACTTGTAATAGGACTATATACTGTTTCTTCTCTCTACTGTTTTGTCTCTCCACATGCATCGCCGTGCTCTTGTCCATTTCACTACGTCTTGAACGCCTAGCTCTTTCAATGTGTCTTCGTTTCGTATTCTATCTCTGAGTTTGATACCTCTTATCGATCTTAGGATTTTCCTCTCTATTGTTTTCTTTATTTGTTTGGTCTTTGTTGTCTTGGCCCTTCTCTCAGCTGCGTATGTCAGTACGGGTCTAACACATGTCTTATAAATGCAGACTTTGATTTCGGTGCTCATATATTTATTCCGCCAGATTATATCCCTCAGGAAACCATATATTCTCGCTGCTTTCGTTGCCTGCTGTTTTGTTTCTTGTTCTTGTCACAGATGCCTGTCGCTAGATATTTCCACACCCAAGTATCTACAATCCATTACTTGTTCGATTATATGGTCGTCCACTACTAATTTACATCTAATTGGGTTTTTGGATATTACCTTCGATTGGGTTTTCTCTGTGGATAGTGTCAGGTTATACTTTTCGGCGGTTATTTTAAATTTTTGGTGTAGGCGTTGTAAGTCATCTTCGTTTTCTGCTATTAAGATTGCATCATATTGGTAGCAAAGTATTCTCATCGTTCGGTTACCCATTTTGTATCCATGATTCATTTTGTTAACACTACCTATAACTTCATCCATTATTAAATTACATAGGCATGGACTGAGGCTGTCCCCTTGTCTAATGCCGACATTGATTTTGATTTCTTCCTATTCAAAATCGTGGAGTAAAAATGGTTTTATTGAGAGCTACTGATAATAATTATTAAACTCGACGTAATAAGTTATGCAATACAGTTGTTGGTTATGTAAAATTTCAAAATTGATTTTTGCACAGTAACAAAACCTTTGTACTTTTAATGCTTACAAATGTAATTTTAACGAGGACGTTATTGCAATTTGGCAATTTATTCAATTATGCAGGAAGTTAAAAATAACCTCGTAATTAAACTATTAATCGATATCTTTCACAATTATACACAGTAAAACTATAAACATTTAGAAAGTTAAGATTAATGTGAGATTGAAATTAAGGAATTAATTTGTGACTGAACTCATATTAACAGTTTTGAACTTTTATAATTAGTAACTTTTATAATTCGTAAAATCCTTTAATTACTGTTATTACCTGTTTCAATTTGTTTACCCTATGTGTTTACTTGTTTTTGAAAGGGTCGTACTAATACCATACACTATCAGATAAGACACAAATTACACTATAATTGACATGATATATTTAAGCGTCCATTTGCTCCGGAACCAATTTGCATATACTCACCCGCAAGGCCGTTACAGATATGTTTAATTTTATTTGTTAATAGCAAATGGTACAGGATTTATTTTGATTAAAATCTTCTACGGCTTTCGTTGTCGATTCACTCGAACACTCAATAGTTCAAGCTTCTTGGACTATAAGTAATGACTGGACTAAAATCACAATAAAGGATGTACCAGAATTAAACAAACCAAGATACGTTGAATGTTACAAGGAGCACTCCGAGTCATGATTTACAATGTAAAAACTTTGTACCTACATCATGATTTGGGATTTACAATATATTATACATTGTAATTCATGATTTGGGAGTGCTCCTTGTAACATTCAACGTGTCTTGGTTTGTTTATTTCTTTTGTCGTAGAGTAAAAACTTTTTGAAGATAGCTCAAAAGACAAGTTAAATCAACACACTTAATAATGCCGGCCTTGAGAGAAATTGACGAAGGCTGTGTCAAAAATGATATATCTTTATCACAACGAATACGAAAGAAATAATCAAAGACATCGAAATGCTCAACGCATTTTCGATAGAAAGCAATTACTGATTAATACCATCAAAGATACTCAATGTCAAATTGTAAAGAAAGAAAGTGAACGTAAAACTCGAAAGAAGAAATGGATTCCCCTAGAAAAGAACGACAGGTATGAAGATACATTAACCAAATATACAGGGTGATTGATTAGTAGGGTAAAGCTCAATAGCTCCGCTATAGTAATAGATAGCAATAAAAGTTAATAACAAAAATTTTAGCCCCCTTTGAGCTTCACATTACAAAATTAGTTGGAATATTGCAGCGTGTTCGATAACACAGTGACAGACCAAACTTTTGTTTTTTTTAAATAGAACACCCTATATTTTATTTTAAATTCGAAATCCTGTTAACTTCTCCATCACAAAAATATAAAGGTTTGTTATGTTATACAGGGTATTTACAAAGTTATAACCAATTTTATATGAAAATCGTAACAAGTTCAACTCCCTGTATAAATAAAAATAAGCAAAACAACAATGGTTAATTAATGCCATATTTTTAAAAGTATGGTCAAAATTTTCAAGAATGGTCGATATTGCTAATTTTCTTTATATCAAATACAGGGTGAGTCAAAACGCAAGTACATTATTTTCTCAGTAATTTTAAATGGAACACCCTGTATTTTATATCACTATTGAAAAGTACCATTACCGTACTTTAATTTTTAGATAACATTCCCTATGTCTAAAATTATTAGTTTTCGAGATATTTTCATTTTTCAATTGACCAGTAGCGTGGCCACTCAAATCACCAGAATTTAATAAACTGGACTGATTTTTTTGGGGTTACGTTAATAATGAAGTTTATAAAATACCTCCAACAACAAGGGATGAGATGAAAAATAGAATACAAAGTGTATTTCGATGTGTTAATTTACAAATGCTCCGTAGAGTAAGTAGCTCATTCAATGATCGTTTTTAGGCGTACATAAATGTGTTAGGAGATAATTTTGAACACCTTATGTAATTAAATATTAAAAATATTTTGTCAAAAGTAGCTTCTAATTTTTTCAAACATGTTTTTTTGCAAAATGTATTACTGATAAATTATGTTTCGTTCTTTATTTGTTACATTGTTATATTTGCATAAAAAAGTACTGTTTAATTGTCTTCAGAAAATATTGTATTTTGTGTTTGTGTGTTTTTTTGTAAAATTTATTATTAATTTTCTTTGTTTATTTGTTGCATTTACAAAAAAAGACAGTTTTCAATTGTTTCAAAAATGTTGCATGTAGTGGTTGTGTTTTTGTTTGTAAAATGTATTACTAATAAATTATTTTTATTTCTTTATTTGCTACAGTGTTACATTGATTACCGGATTGATAATCGGTAATCTTGAATTGTCAATTCAGTCATGGCTTACTTAAAATTTAGATAAATTTAAACACCTAAAATAATTTGCTCCGAGAAATGAAAATATCTCGAAAACTAATAAATTTGGGCATAGGGAATGTTATATAAAAATTAAAGTACGTTAATGTTACTTTTTAATAATGATATAAAATACAGTGTGTTCTCTTTAACACTACTGAGAAAATAATGTACTTGCGTTTTGACTCACCCTGTATTTTATATAACGAAAATTAGCAATATCAGTAACTCTTAAAAATTTTGAAAATAAATAAAAAATATGGCATTAATAA
The DNA here is from genome assembly GCF_917563875.1 of Diabrotica virgifera virgifera. Taxonomy (NCBI): domain Eukaryota; kingdom Metazoa; phylum Arthropoda; class Insecta; order Coleoptera; family Chrysomelidae; genus Diabrotica; species Diabrotica virgifera. The sequence goes on from NC_065449.1 coordinate 216,650,982, forward strand.
ATCATTGCTGTTGTGCTTATTTTTATTTATACAGGGAGTAGAACTTGTTACCATTTTCATACAAAATTGGTTTTAACTTTGTAAATACCCTGTATAACATTACAAACCTTTATATTTTTGTGATGAAGAAGTTAACAGGATTTCGAATATAAAATAAAATATAGGGTGTTCCATTTAAAAAAACATAAGTTAGGTCTGCCACTGTGTTATCGAACACCCTGTAACATTCTAACTAATTTTGTAATGTGAAGCTGAAAGGTGGCTAAAATTTTTCTTATCTTTTATTGCTATCTATTACTATAGCGGAGCTATTGAGCTTTACCCTACTAATCAATCATCCTCTATAGAAGCCTTAGAAAATAAAATAGAAGATATTGCCGAAGCAAACAATGGTTATGCTAAGGCACTTTAATAGACGGAAAATGAGTTCTGTCCGACAGTTTTGACCCATAAAGAAAAACTAAGCCAAAATACCAAAAAGATCCTCAGTAAAAGAAGACGGTTGACCAAAAAATACGACTTTAACTACACAACAAAGAAGGAAATACATGAAGATATCCACCGACCAATCCAAAAAACACAATAAATAAAAAATATATATGTTACAGTTCAAGTTGATTATCCAGTTGGAGTTGACTTTTCCTAGTTAGAGTCAACTCAAACGGCTGGTTTCAGTAAAAGTTGATTATAAATATAAAGTAGATTTTTATTCAACATTTACTAGAAAAAGTAGACTCCAACTAGTTAAAGTATACTCTTCACAATGCCATTTAGTATAAGTTGATTCACACAAAAAACCGATTCTATTAGAAACTAGCTGACCCGGCAGACTTCGTACTGCCTCAATAGATAAAAACAAACTGTTGTATACAATAAACTTAAAATTAACAAAAGGAATTCGTAATTAATAAACAAAAATGCTCGATGTGAATGAGGTTTTATTATTATTTTTAATTAATTACACATGATGTTTGAAATAATAAAGTTTAGTTAGAAGTAACAAAATAAAGTTTGTAGTGCAACAGTTACAATCTTAAATTTGTTTATATTATAATGAATATAACAGCTTTATTATATCTACATTCAAAACAACCATCTATTTATTATTAGGTTCGGGGAGATTCCAAGTCTATAGGTGTTGATTAAATAAAATTAAATTCAATTAAAATTAAATAAAAAGTAAATGAAGTAAATTAAAATTAAATGAAATTGAATAAACGTAAATAAAAATAAAAAAAACTGAATAAAATTAAATACAAATAAATAAAATCATATTAACTTAAATACAATTAAATAAAGTTAAAAAAGAATTAAATAAAAATAATAAATAAATTAAAAAATAATAATAAAATTAAATAAAAGAAAATATAGTCTAATAAAAATAAATAAAATTTAATAAAATGAAATAAAATAAAATAAACAAAAATAAATAAAATACTTAAACTAAATAAAATTAAACAAAATGAATTAAAATTAAATAAAATTTTATAAAATAAACAAAAATAAATAAAATACTTAAACTAAATAAAATTAAACAAAATGAATTAAAATTAAATAAAATTTTATAATTTGCTTCTTGTTCTTTTCGTGTGCTCAGAATTTTTCTCCTGCTTACGGTTCCGTTTAGAGATATTTTTTGAAAATTTCGCAAAATTAAAAAATTCATATTTTGCCCAATTTGAGTCCCAAAGTTAAACTGTGCCACTTCTCTTCTATGAAATTTGTCGCTCGTTCTTCTTCTGTCCTCAGAATATTCCTACGGCTTGAGATATTGTATTTCGGACACCGATTGTGCTAGACAAAAAATTTTAGTACGGTTCTGCTCGGAATTATATTTTTCACGTCATTATTGTGAGAGTTACGGCGTCATGGGCAACCCCCTAATGACATACGGGTATGAAATATAGACAGCAACCTACTCCCAGTACAGTCCAATATACCTGCAAAATTTCATAAAAATCGGTTAAGTCGTTTCGGAGGAGTATGGTAACAAACACTGCGACCGGCGAATTTTTATATAGATGTAAAATATTTAAATGGCTATTAAAAAATAACGGTCAGAGATAAAAAATTGAAAATTTAGGATTGTATGTATCTTTTGCTTCTACATCTCATAAAAATAGTAAAAAACGGTTTTTCCAAAAATTAAAAAAATATATCAGGGGGGGCAACACCCCTTATGACGTACGGGTATGAAACTCCATATTATCCTATTCCCAGACCGCTAGAATATACATGTAAAATTTCATAAAAATCTGTTCAGTCGTTCTCGAGTTATAAATGGTGTAACTAACACAACCTCGACTTTCTTTTATATATATAGATGTAAAATATTTAAATGGCTATTAAAAAATAACGGTCTGAGATAAAAAATTGAAAATTTAGGATTGTATGTATCTTTTGCTTCTACATCTCATAAAAATAGTAAAAAACGGTTTTTCCAAAAACTAAAAAAATATATCAGGGGGGGCAACACCCCTTATGACGTACGGGTATGAAACTCCATATTATCCTATTCCCAGACCGCTAGAATATACATGTAAAATTTTAAAAATCTGTTCAGTCGTTCTCGAGTTATAAATGGTGTAACTAACACAACCTCGACTTTCTTTTATATATATAGATGTAAAATATTTAAATGGCTATTAAAAAATAACGGTCTGAGATAAAAAATTGAAAATTTAGGATTGTATGTATCTTTTGCTTCTACATCTCATAAAAATAGTAAAAAACGGTTTTTCCAAAAATTAAAAAAATATATCAAGGGGGGCAACACCCCTTATGACGTACGGGTATGAAACTCCATATTATCCTATTCCCAGACCGCTAGAATATACATGTAAAATTTCATAAAAATCTGTTCAGTCGTTCTCGAGTTATAAATGGTGTAACTAACACAACCTCGACTTTCTTTTATATATATAGATGTAAAATATTTAAATGGCTATTAAAAAATAACGGTCTGAGATAAAAAATTGAAAATTTAGGATTGTATGTATCTTTTGCTTCTACATCTCATAAAAATAGTAAAAAACGGTTTTTCCAAAAATTAAAAAAATATATCAAGGGGGGCAACACCCCTTATGACGTACGGGTATGAAACTCCATATTATCCTATTCCCAGACCGCTAGAATATACATGTAAAATTTCATAAAAATCTGTTCAGTCGTTCTCGAGTTATAAATGGTGTAACTAACACAACCTCGACTTTCTTTTATATATATAGATGTAAAATATTTAAATGGCTATTAAAAAATAACGGTCTGAGATAAAAAATTGAAAATTTAGGATTGTATGTATCTTTTGCTTCTACATCTCATAAAAATAGTAAAAAACGGTTTTTCCAAAAATTAAAAAAATATATCAAGGGGGGCAACACCCCTTATGACGTACGGGTATGAAACTCCATATTATCCTATTCCCAGACCGCTAGAATATACATGTAAAATTTCATAAAAATCTGTTCAGTCGTTCTCGAGTTATAAATGGTGTAACTAACACAACCTCGACTTTCTTTTATATATATAGATGTAAAATATTTAAATGGCTATTAAAAAATAACGGTCTGAGATAAAAAATTGAAAATTTAGGATTGTATGTATCTTTTGCTTCTACATCTCATAAAAATAGTAAAAAACGGTTTTTCCAAAAATTAAAAAAATATATCAAGGGGGGCAACACCCCTTATGACGTACGGGTATGAAACTCCATATTATCCTATTCCCAGACCGCTAGAATATACATGTAAAATTTCATAAAAATCTGTTCAGTCGTTCTCGAGTTATAAATGGTGTAACTAACACAACCTCGACTTTCTTTTATATATATAGATGTAAAATATTTAAATGGCTATTAAAAAATAACGGTCTGAGATAAAAAATTGAAAATTTAGGATTGTATGTATCTTTTGCTTCTACATCTCATAAAAATAGTAAAAAACGGTTTTTCCAAAAATTAAAAAAATATATCAAGGGGGGCAACACCCCTTATGACGTACGGGTATGAAACTCCATATTATCCTATTCCCAGACCGCTAGAATATACATGTAAAATTTCATAAAAATCTGTTCAGTCGTTCTCGAGTTATAAATGGTGTAACTAACACAACCTCGACTTTCTTTTATATATATAGATGTAAAATATTTAAATGGCTATTAAAAAATAACGGTCTGAGATAAAAAATTGAAAATTTAGGATTGTATGTATCTTTTGCTTCTACATCTCATAAAAATAGTAAAAAACGGTTTTTCCAAAAATTAAAAAAATATATCAAGGGGGGCAACACCCCTTATGACGTACGGGTATGAAACTCCATATTATCCTATTCCCAGACCGCTAGAATATACATGTAAAATTTCATAAAAATCTGTTCAGTCGTTCTCGAGTTATAAATGGTGTAACTAACACAACCTCGACTTTCTTTTATATATATAGATGTAAAATATTTAAATGGCTATTAAAAAATAACGGTCTGAGATAAAAAATTGAAAATTTAGGATTGTATGTATCTTTTGCTTCTACATCTCATAAAAATAGTAAAAAACGGTTTTTCCAAAAATTAAAAAAATATATCAAGGGGGGCAACACCCCTTATGACGTACGGGTATGAAACTCCATATTATCCTATTCCCAGACCGCTAGAATATACATGTAAAATTTCATAAAAATCTGTTCAGTCGTTCTCGAGTTATAAATGGTGTAACTAACACAACCTCGACTTTCTTTTATATATATAGATTAAATAATGTTACTGGATATTAGGCCAGGAAACGAAGCATTTTGGCTTGCAATTTTTTCGTCCAGCATGGATTTACTTGAAATTTTCACAGAAGGTAGGGAATAGCCCAAGGATCATTATCTATATCATGCCGCTGTACGATAAAACTTTAGGGGTGGTTAAAAAAATAGTACGACTATTTTTTGGGTTCTAGTTGACTTTGATTTTGGAGAATATATTAAATATAATATATTTTTTGACAAAAAAGTTGACGTTTTTCAATTCTCTAGTAGATTTTACGTCAACGTCAACCTTTTTGACAAGTAATCATAGGCGGAATTTTGAATTTTTATTAACTAAATGCGAAACTATAATTTTATATTTCATTTACTCATCAAAATTAACTTAAACTCAAAAAAATTAGCATGACTGAATAGGTATTTTCAATAACTTTTTCAAACGAGGTATCACTTGCCATAAGGTTCCATTTAAAATTATCTGTCACAGTGGCGCTGTAAAGTTATCTGTCACTATTACGTCAACCGTTCAAAAGATACGAGGGGGTACGGACTTTTGACTAGCACTGTATATAGCTCCAAAAAGGGTGGTTTTAAGAGTTAAAATATTATATTATATCCTAAAATATAAAACAATCATTGTTTAATAATAAAAATCAAATATTGGCCATAATTAAGTTTAAAATATTATTTTATAATTTTTTTACAATTAGGGTTAGTTATCACCCTTAAAAAACCAAAAGTGTACAACGGCTCAATATAGAAAATGAACTAGAGGGTGAAATGAGTCTAATCCCAAATATTTTGTACAAATCGATGCTGAACGAAACAATTTCGAGGTTTTACCATTTTTTCAGCTTCATTTCCTGGCCTATATGTTCAAATTATAATAAGTAGTTGAAACAGTCAAAACAAAGAGACGCACAGTCATTAAAAAAGCACGTGAGATTATACTCGTATAATCAACATTTACTGAATCGATCCAGGAATAGTCAACTCCAACTAGTAAAAGTTGAATTAAATTTGTAAAATCAACTTTTACTGCTCGTTTCAGTTGGAGTTGACTCGAACTAGGAATAGTCAACTCTAACTGAAAATCAACTTGAACTGTAACATTATATAAGAAATACAAGAGGGAGAACAAAAATAATTCAAGAAAACAAAAGTTTAAAAGTTTTAAAATGTCACGTGAAGTACGTAGTTATATTGAAAAAACCTCAATTTAATAATAGTAATTATTATTCATTCATTTTAGCGCGTCATCTACACGGAAAATGCGTTCCAAGATTGCAGCTTTAATTTTGAATATTTTGTCGAGTTATGTGGCACACTTACACGTAATATAGTAAAGAATGGCAGTACAAAGTCCAATTTGAGAAATATGTTAGTATGTGCAAAATGACTCAATAATTAAATAAAATATTACAAAAAAGAGACTGTACCAATATCAAGAAAAAAAATACACTTTCTTCAAATAAACTTTTTATCCAAGCCTAGATTTTGTGTCACATTGCAACTACTAAAATCGATTGTCTATAACAAGAAATCGAACTTAGCTGACTGAATTGGCAACATTTAGCGTTCCTGTGAGTATATTATATTATTATCACATTGTGCCTTCGTATTTGATAGTCTCATGTACTGCCGACGTACTGTTGCCAAAGGTTCCCAGAACTTTCGAAAAACGGTGCGGTATCTCTCGAATTAATATTGATATTAATATCGTCGCTTTGATACATAGACATATTGACAATTTAACTCCAAATTTATTTTAATAATGGTAATATCCAAAATATAAATATTGTATCAACAGGATAATTAATTTAACCATACAACTACTTAATTGGTTTGTGTTATAAAATAGATAGAATGATCATAGAAAACATCATGTATACAACTTGCATTTAATTATAATTATGATGCTCGTATTCTATACAAAACTCGCCGCTATGCGGCTCGTTTAATATCCGTCATACCGCATCATAATGACCATCATTAAAAGATCGTCGCATAATATACTGTTGTAAATGAAGTTAGGAGACTGCGATAATAATAATCGGAAACACTGTCTCCATGTGTTACAATAATCACTGTATATGTCAGTTTTGATCTTTGTGTAGCTTTTAATGACAAATATAATTTGGCTGTCAAAATTTCTCCATATCAAGCCGACCGTTGCTTTCCACAACGAATACAGCAGGCGTTCGTAGCGGCTTTTGTGCCAAATTACAATAACCGTTAAAAGGAATCAAATGTTTATAACGTCTTCTGCAACGTCGTGTTCGTTTCAGTGTGGCACTAATTAATAACCAACAACCTTTATCACTAAAACCGATTGTCTATAACACGAAATCGAACTTAACTGACTAAATTGGCAACATTTAGCGCTCCTGTGAGTATATTATATTAGGTTTATTCTAGCAAACAGTCAAACTAGTCAAAAAACGTCAGCAAACAGTTGGTCAGTGAGAGAACATAATACAGTCAACAGTGCTATCCCCTCTACTCGCGCTGGTCGATTAAGTCGAACCTAATATTAGGTTTGTTCTAGCATCAGTTTCAAACGGTTTGAAACCATCAGCGAATAGCGGACCAGCGCGAGTAGAGGGGATAGCACTGGTGACTGTATTATGTTCTCTCACTGACCAACTATTTGCTGACGGTTTCTGACTAGTTTAACTGTTTGCTAGAACAAACCTAATATCACATTGTGCCTTCGTATTTGATAGTGTCACGTACTGCCAACGTACTGTTGACAAAGGTTCCAAGAACTTTCGAAAAACGGTGCGTCTACTATCTCTCCAATTAATATTGATATTAATATCGTGGACTTGATACATAGGAATATTGAACATTTAATCTAAAATTTATTTTAATAATGGTAATATCCAAAATATAAATATTGTATCAACAGAAAAATTAATTTAGCCATACAACTACTTAATTCATTTGTGTTATAAAATAGATAGAATGATCATAGAAAAAATTATGTATACAACTTGCATTTAATTAGATATAATTATGATGTTCGTATTCTATACAAAACTCGCCGCTATGCCGCTCGTTTAGTACCCGTCATACCGCATTATAATGACCATCATTAAATAGCCCGATCAGGGAACACAAAATTTTACGAAAACCTCCAAAAAATAAAGGAAGGATGAAAATTTGGGAATAGGTAGTTAAAATTGTCTATTATTATATATGAAAAAGTTTACAATTCTACATCCTCTCCATTTTACAAAAATTGGGAAATACCGGGTGAAAAATATTTTCTCGGGAGTGAAAAAATATACGTTCAAACTAGGCCCGAAATTGGATAAAATTACTAATTCTAAGCAACTTTTGTTCCATAGGGTTTTTTCACTAAGTTAAAACTTTTTGAGTTATTTGAAGTGAAGTGAATATGTTAATTTTTAACAAAAAAAATGTTTTTGGACCGTTTTTCGCAGATAACTCATAAAGTAAGTATTCTAGCGAAAAAAATATTCTTAGTAAAAATATAGCTTATTAAAAACTGAAATGAATGATGTAAGCGTGAGGTCTGCAGACTTAGTAGAAGCAGAGTTGTAGCTAATGAAAAGTAGGTTCTTCTTCGTCAAATTTCAAATCGAATATTTCAATGTGAAATAACCAAAACACAGAGCACATATCGGGGAAAATTCGTTACATCTTTTTTAAAGTGTTTTAAAAAAGGTTTATTTTTGTTTTTTAAAAAACTTCTAACATTAAAAATAAGTGAGTTACGCTCAAAATATTGTTGATCCTTTTTATTTTTTGGTACAAAAATCCCGAAAATCAACCCCTAATTAGCTTCCCAAATAAAATTAATCGTTACCGCTTTACAAGTTACTTTACTTATGTATTGTTTATATTATCTATAAGTGTCATTGGTTCAAAGTGCTCATTTTTGAAAAAAAAATGGGTTTAAAATAAAAGATTTGTTTTTAGTTTTGAAAAAAAATGGAATTGTTCATGGAATTAACTTAAAAACTATTAGTAGTACAAAAAATCTTAAAGAGTACAATAATAAAATGTACGTTTTGCTTTTCTGAATATTTTTGCTTTTTTGTTTTCTTGTTAGACAAAAATTGGTTATGCTATGGCTGTTCAAAATTTACCTAAACTCGTGATTAGTTACTCGTTCAAGCCATTTTAACTACAGCTTTTTCAGAAATAAGCACTTTGAACCGATGAAACTTACAGATCATCTAAATAATACATAAGCAAAGTAACTTGTGAGGTGATAATGATAAAATTTATTTGTGATGCTAAGGGAGCGTTCAAGTATTACGTAACGAGATTTTTGAAGATTTTTAACCCCCCTCCCCTACGTAACGCACTCCTATGGGAGTTTAACTATTGCGTAACGCAATTTTTGAGGATTTTTGACCCCTTACCCAACCTGCGTTACGTAATACTTGAACGGTCCCTAATTAGATGGTGATTTTCGCGATTTTTTAACCAAAAAATAAAAGGGACCGATAATATTTTGAGCGTAGCTCACTTACTTTTACTGTTACAAGTTTTTTTAAAAACAAAAATAAACCTTTTTTAAACACCTTAAAAAAGTTAAAATGAATTTTCCTCGAAAAGTGATCCGTTTTTGGGTTATTTCACATTGAAATATTCGATTTGGAATTTGATGAAGAAGAACCTACATTTCATTAGCTACAACTCTGCTTCTACTGGGTCTACAGATCTCAAGCATACACCATTTTTGTCAGTTTTTTATAAGCTATATTTTTTCTAAGAATATTTCTTTCGCTCAAATACTTACTTTTTGAGTTTTCTCCAAAAATCCGTTAAAAAAACATGTTTTTTTCTATTAAAAATGAACATATTGACTTAGGGAAAAAACTCTATAGAACAAAAGTTGCTTAGAATTAGTCATTTTATCCAATTTCGGACTTATTTTGAATGCATATTTTTCACCTACGAAAGGGGGGTATTCCCTTCCATTTTTGTAAAATGGAGGGGGTGTAGAATTGTAAACTTTTTCTTATATAATAATAGACAATTTCAATTACCTATTCCCAAATTTTCATCCTTCTATTCATCCTTATTTTTTTTTGGCGTCAGATTGTTCTTTGATCGGGCTAAAAAGATCGTCGCATAATACACTGTTTTAAATGAAGTTAGGAAACAATGATAATAATAATCGGAAACACTGATCATTGTATATGTCAGTTTTGATCTTTGTGTAGCTTTTAATGACAAATATAATTTGGCTGTCAAAATTTCTCCATATCAAGCCGACCGTTGCTTTCCACAACGAATTCAGCAGCATTTGTAGCCGCTTTTGTGCCAAATTACAACCGTTAAAAGGAATCAATTAAACGGTTATAACGCCCTCTGCAGCTTCGTGTTCGTTCCAGCGTGGCACTAATTAATAACCAACAACCTTTATATGACAACTGATTCTAAACCCAAAACTAAATATGCGTGTAGACACAGACTTAACTAAATTTACCACCCGCTGATGCCATCAACATTTGTTTCTCTTTGTTTTATGCCCTTTGTATATAGTTCTGCTTTTGTAAGAGAAGGTTAGAGCCAAATGAACAATTGTTATTTACCTTATTTCATTTCGTGTTTTGGTGGCGACACAGCAGCTAAATGAGCTTTTTTGGCGAAATGTTTTGTACTTTGTCCGATAAAACGTATAAACATAAAAAGACGAGAAATATTAAAATATATTTTTAGATCAACACAACTAAATTATTTATTAGGTAAATAAGTAAGTAATCTTGGTTCCATATTTTTGAAATAGTAAACATAGTTTTTATTCAGGTTTTAGCTCAATTGTTTAATTAAAAAAAATTGTTTTTTGCTAGTTATTGGTAGTCACTTATACTCTGGGCTAATTAGCAAAATACAAGGAATAGCTATTTGTATAACAAGGGAGGAAAGTGCTCCTTTTCCTCCCGAGAATGAAGTTTAATGCCCGACGCGTAGCGGAGGGCAGTAATCATTCAAGGGAGGAAAAGGCAATTTAGTCCCATGTTATACATATGGTTTTTCCACCTTCCTCAAATAACAAGTCAATTTTCATTTTTACTTAATTTATTTATGTAACTAACCAACAAAATTAATAAGAACTAAAACTAACAAGTAGGTACAATAACAATATAACTATCAACTGTCAAATATAAGTCAAATTATTAATGTAAACATTGTTAAATCAAAATAAAAATTTAACTGTTTTTTAACATTCTGTAAAATACAGGGTGTTTTATAAATAATCGTTAAAATGTATAAAGACTTACGTAATAGAAAGTAGATATTGTACAATGGCGTCAATAAGTTATATTTCATGAATGAAATACCATGACGTCACTTTAACTTTTCCTCCCTAGGGAGGAAAAATACAACTTTGCTACCTACAATCAGGTCCGGAAAAGTATACTTTCGGTAGAGGTAGGTGGAAAAAGTTAATTACCAGCACTTTTATTACTGGAATCCAATCTTTTGATTGTATATATTAATAATATAGGTATGCAAAGTCCGCAGATAGTGTGCTACTTTTTTTATAAACAAAATGGCGCCCGAAAATCGTGTTTTTCTCAATTTTTGCTCTATAACCCCAAAGATTTTAATTTTACACCTAAGACACCTAATTCACCGTAATTAAATTCTGCATAGAGACGTGTTTTTCCCGATTTACTTCGATGAAAATTTTTCACTGAAAATGCTGGTTTTTCCAACAAAACCTTTAATTTTCAACTAAAATTTTAGGTAAGTTATTGTTTATCAATAATTAAATAACTTGGTAATATAAAAGCTCGTTTCGTATAGATTTCAATTCCAGAAGTCGATGGAAATTGAATGAACAGATTAGCAACAATTGAATTGTTAATTAAAAATTTACGGTCTCTATAATAACCACAAGAATTATGATACATAAGAATAACTATGATTTTTGTACAAACAGACACTGTACGTATCTAATATACTTTACAGAATTGAAATTGGCGTATTTAAGCGGCCTGAGGAATATTTTAAAATTATAAACAACTTTTTGGCTTATAAACAAATAGAATATCTCGAAAAAAATATTAAATTAAATTAAATTATGAAAACGGTATTGGAAAAAAAGCGGCAGAACGTTTCTTTTAAAGGAAAAAACGTTTAATTGTGATGAGGGGTTTCTGAGATACAACCGGTCAAATTTGACCGGCATTCACGAAAAAGGTATAAAAAAGAGGATCATAATTTTTAAACCAGCACCTTTTTATTTCGGTCCTCTTTCTCCACCCCAATTTTCATAGCTTTAAAATACTCATAACACATAATATAATAAAAACTATCGATATTACGAGTGAAAATTCCAAAAAATAGCAAAATTCCAACTAAAAATTAGGTTGGAGAAAATGTAATCTCAAAGTTCAAAATCGGTATACGTATATATACGTATATATACGTATATATACGTATATATAAAAAAAATGCATTTTCTCGGCTTCCCATCGAGCAATTTTCTTCATTATTTTTTTGTTCTCAAGTAACTCGAGTAGCTAACTAACTAACGCGATATTAAATGTCAAAGTTGCTTTTGTTTTGTTATAATAGATTAATTTATTTATAAGAAAAGAAAACTACATATTTTTTCCAGTTGTAGACTTTTTAGATAAACTTACTACAAGTGTACCTTTTAACGTTAAAAACACAAATATTCTCATTTGATAGCTGTATAATTATTTAAACAGTCTTTATTTAAACAAATTAAAAAATTTGGTTATAATAAATAAATTAATTTATTATAACAAAACAAAAGCAATTTTGACATTTAGTAATGCGTTAGTTAGATAGCTCTACTCGAATTACTTGGGAACAAAAAAAGAATAAAGAAAATTGCTCCATGGGAAGACGAGAAAATGCATTTTTTTAACCTATACCGATTTTGAACTTTGAGATTACATTTTGTCAATTTTCACTCGTAATATCGATAGTTTTTATTATAATATTATATGTTATGAGTATTTTAAAGCTATTAAAATTGGTGTGGAGAAAGAGGACCGAAACAAAAAGATCATGGTTCGCAAATTATGATCCTTTTGTTTATATCTTTGCCGTAAATGCCGGTCAATTTTGACCGGTGGTATCTCAGGAACCACTCATATCATAATTAAACGTTTTTTCTTTTAAAAGAAGCGTCCTGATGCTTTTTTTCCAATACCGTTTTCACGATTAAATTTAATTTAATATTTCCCGAGATATTCTATTTGTTTCTAAGCCAAAAATTTTTTAATAATTTTAAAATATTCCTGAGGCCGCTTAAATAGGCCAATTTCAATTCTGTAAAGTATATTAGATGAGTCCAACATTGTCTTTTTATACAAATATCATAGCTATTCTTATGTATCATAATTATTGTGGTTATTACAGCGACCGTAAATTTTTAATTTACAATTCAATTGTTGCTAACCTGTTCACTCAATTTCCATCGGCTTCTGGAATTATAATCTATATGAAAAGCTTTTATATTACCAAGTAATTTAATTATTGATAAAGAAATACTTATCTAAAATTTTCGTTGAAAATTAAAGATATTGTTGGAAAAACCCGCATTTTCCAGGGAAAATTTTCGTCGAAGTAAATTGGGAAAACACGTCTCTATGCAGAATTTAGTTACGGTGAATTTTTATTTGAGTGTTTTTGGTGTAAAGTTAAATACTTTGGAGTTATAGAGCAAAAATTGAAAAAAAAAAACGATTTTCGGGCGCCATTTTGTTTATAAAAAAAGTAGCACACTATCTGCGGACTTTGCATACCTATATTATTAATATATACAATCATAAGATTCGATTCCCGCAATAAAATTGCTGGTCAATAACTTTTCCCAAAAATGGCCTATTCTCCAATAATCTGCCCAGACTATTAATAAAAAATGTGGATATTGACTGAGAATTTTATAGCATCTACCATATTATAAAGCTAATTGAGGCCTCCAGGACGCAGGGGGTGTAAGTGGCAATTATTAGGATATTGGGTTAAATACAAAATGGACTCCCAAGTATATAGAAATCGTGGTGGCTTCAAACTTTCTACATAAACTACCAATAACATGATCAAAAATGACATATTGAAAATATGCTAAGTAGTACCTACCTAGATTTTTAGATTTGTCTAGATAGTATGGTATGGTACATCGGGGCAGGGCCCATTTGTGAGCGCTTCAGTCACTTAGACCTCCTACTGCAAGTCCATTTTATCACCCCTATCTTACGGACCACGTCCATGAGAACCTGGCCTTCGGTGACCCTGGGCTCCCATATCTGTCAAAATCAGCAGGGACTTCAAACCTGTCGATGCCACATCGAACATCTAATCCCATAGAAACCTTATGGCCTCACACAAAGCTATAAGTATCTTAAGAGGCAACTTCCTTACCTGGCTCTGGTGCCTAGATGCCGAACCCAGGATCTGCCACCTCCGATGGGCCAAAACCGGGCATTCCCAGAGGATATCTGAGGAAGTTTCCTTCTCCTCCAGTTTCTGCCAGTTCAGTATCCGCCAGTCCAAGCAGATGGAGGTGTCGTCTGAGTCTACATTGGCCGGTGAGCATACTGACCACCAGGGAGCATCTTCTATGATCTAGAAGGGTTGTGAGACTTTTGGATGGCCCCACTATGTGGTGCCTAGCCTGTCTTAAACCTCCTCAACTGGCCCAGGAGTCCTATAACCTCCGCAAAAAGCTCCCTGAGACTACCCCGACCAGTATTGAAGGGCACCCCAATCACAGGTTCGGGTCCCACAGGCAGAGTGTATGAGCCCCGTCTTGCCAGGACTTCAGCCCGTTCGTTGCCTTTCAAACCTGTGAGTGTGTCCCGGTCAGTGGCGTAACAAACTCCCTTGGGGCCCCCCGCAGAATTGGAAATGGGCCCACTTTAAAAAGTTACTAAATACGACTTGTGTAACAAAAACGTATATTATGTGATAGCCTAGTAATAATGACTGTGAAATACGGAGATTCCGTGTAATTTTCAGTGTCAACACCGAAGTGATCAGGTCAATACTTTTTAAATTATTTGCGAGTGAAAATGTTTATTGTCCAACAAGAAAACCACATTTTCAAGCGGTTTTTCGCAAATAATTAAAAAAAGAATTTGATCTAAAAAATATCCTTAGCAAAAATGTAGCTTATAAAAATATGATGTCTATCGGCCCAGTAAAAACAAAGTTGTGACTTATGAAAAATTCTTCTTATTCTTCAAATTCCAAATAAAATATTTCAACGTGAAATAACCAAAAAATGAAGCAATTTTTGGGAAAAACTCATTGAAACTTTTTTAAAGTTTAGCTTTATTTTTATTTTTTATAAAAGTTTCTAGCATCAAAACTAAGCGAGTTACACTCAAAATAAAGTTAACCCAGTAATAAAGTTAAAGTTTTGGTAAAAAATCGTGAAAGTCTCCCCCATTTAGCACCCCAAATTAAACTAATCATTACCGCTTTACAAATTACTTAACTTTTTTTATATGATCTGTAAGTTTCACTGGTCCAAAGACTTTATTTTTGAACGAGTCACTAATCACGGGTATATGCAAATTTTGAACAGCCATATCTTAACAAATTTTTGTGTTAATAACAAAATAAAACCATAATATTTACAAAATAAACCGTAAATAAAAACTTTGAACCGGTCAAACTTACAGATCATTTATAAACAATACATATATAAAGTAAATGGTAAAGCGCTAACATTTATTTTTTTTTAACAAAAAAGTGGGCCAACTTAATTTTGAACTTAACTTGATTAGTTTTGATCCTAGATACTTTTATAAAAAATAAAGCTTTTTTAAACATTTAAAAAAATTTTATTGAGTTTTCCCCGAAAAGTACTTTATTTTGGTTATTTTACGTTGAAATATTCGATTTTGAATTGGACGAATAAGAACAATTTTTCATCAGCTTTAACATGTGTCGATTGACTTCATGAACAGACCATTTTTTTTGTTTTTTATTAGCTACAGGAACAACTTTCTTCGTGTACTACTGTCAGCGAATATCTACAATTTTATTATTATATATCTATCTGATGGACAACTTATTTTCAATACTACACTTCTTAAAAAACGTTGCGTATGTACTTATGCCTATAATAATATAAAAATGACATATTTTTACATATCTTAGACGACAAGATGGAGCCCCTGACATATTGGGGCCCCCGCAAGCTTCAAGACTCAAACATGTAGGTAATCCATCTTTTGTATAATAGAGAAGTTCCTGTAGAATAGATGGACAACTTACAGAATCTATAGACATAGGCAACGGAATAAGGCAGCGGACTCATTGAGCCCAATTCTCTTCAATTTAATCATGAATGAAATCGCCATAAGCATCAACAAAGGAAGAGGATACAGAGTGGGAAACAAAGAAGTAAAAATACTCTTCTACGCAGACGACGCAATATTGATAGCGCAAGATGAAGATAGTCTGCAAACATTAGGTCATGAAGACGACGCAATATTGATAGCCCATGCTACGAGGGCCTCTGTTACGCCTTTGGAAACTACTGCCGATAATTGTATCGAAATACTAAATATAAAGAGAAAACCTATTTCTAGATTTAGAAATATTGTTCTGAAATTCGGCAAATTGCAATTCTCAAATCTTTCAATGGTCACGTACAAAGCATTATAGTTTATTGCCGTTACCATAAAAATTCGTGAGACCGCAAAAGATTAAGTTTATAGATATGAGATGATTCACTTGCCGAACTTGCCTATTTAGAAATTTACGTTCTTAAATTTAAACACACAACGTAAAATAATATACCAATAACAGATTTTTATACAATAGCAGACGACAAGATGGGGCCCCAGATCGATTGGGCCCCCCCGCAAGCTTCATGCTGCGGGGGCCTCTGTTACGCCCCTGGTCCCGGTACCAATACGAACCTAACTCTGTTAGTCAGAATTTTGTCTAGAACTTTGAACAAAGTTTTTTCAAAACTTGGCATTTACACCCCTTGTGTCGTAGGGCCTCAATTATGTAAAGTCGACCTACGTAACTATAACAAAAAAAATTTAATGCAAAAACATGCGAAAAATCAGAATAATTTGCCTAATGAACCACTAACTTGAAACGTTTTATTTAGTAAAATTGTGATCTTAAAACGCTATGAGCTTCGCTGGTATCGCCAACCAGCTGATTATGTGTGCAACTTCGCCGGAAATTTATTTAATTCTTATCGTGTAATATTTACAACGCAAGAAGTAATTCGATTGTAATCGATGGTTAATATCAGTAAGCACAGAATGTATGATTTATAATGATTATTTTTTTAAAAATTTTTTTATCATTTTGACGTTATATTGACTAGTTTCCTTCTTTCCTACTTCGGATATTTTGATAATTATCGTGTAGATGGCGCTAAATCAATAAATTAATTATTATTATAAAATGTAAAAAAAACAAATTTCAGTATTTAAAACGTAACTATATTTGAGATAAAAATATATGCCACAGCTTTGACCAACTAATATTTTTCCTACTAATGTTTTTAATTGAATGTGTTTAAAAACTTTGACATTTAGATCAAATTTCCAGCAGAATTTCATTGACTTGTCACTACTGGCGCTCACGAACTTTTAAGTATCCCCTCCACCTACGAGCTCACAGCGGACACCTATTGGCTTCAATTGGTAGTACGTTCTTTAACGGTAAAATATTTCATAACCTCTACATTTTAAAGAATTGCTTGGATTGACATGAAATTTGGCACACACTTAGCTAATACCCCGGGTGCTTTTACCCCGGGGGTGGTTTTCACCCCCTCTTGAAGGTGAAAAAATATTCTTCCAAAGTAAGTCCGGAAATGGATAAACTGACTAATTTTAAGTAACTTTTGTTCTATAGAGATTTTTCACTAAGTCAATACTTTTCGAGTTATATGCCAGTGAATATGTTCATTTTTTCAACAAAATAACGACGCTTTAAGACGGTTTTTCGCAAATAATTCAAATAGTAGGTATTTTGTCGAAAAAACATTTTTAGCAAAAATATAGCCTGTAAAAAATTTAAAAAATGGTGTATATATCACGTCTCTATACCTAGTAGAAGCAGAGTTATAGCTAATTAAAAATAGGTTCATATTCGTCAAATTCCAAATGGAATATTTTAACGTGAAATAACCAAAAATTATAATTAATACATTTCTGGGAAAACCTTCTACAACTTATTTAAAGTGTTTAAAGAAGCTTCATATTTGTTTTAAAAAAAAATCTAGCATCAAAATAAACAAGTTAAGCCCAAAATAAAGTTAGTCCCTTCTTTTTGGTAAAAAAACCGGGAAAATTACCCCCTAATTA
Organism: Diabrotica virgifera virgifera; assembly: GCF_917563875.1. NCBI lineage: Eukaryota > Metazoa > Arthropoda > Insecta > Coleoptera > Chrysomelidae > Diabrotica > Diabrotica virgifera. The sequence goes on from NC_065449.1 coordinate 216,669,036, forward strand.
GTATCTCAAATGAACTTAATCGTTACTACTTCAGAAGTTTCTTGACTCGTGTATGTATTGTTTATATGATCTGTAAGTTCCATCGGTTCAAAGTCCTTATTTTTGAAAGGGCTGTAGTTAAAAGGGGTTGAACGAGTCACTGATCACGAATGTATGCAAATTTAGAAACACCAAATCTTAATCAATTTTTGTCTAACAGAACAACTAAAAAATACATGATATTCAGAAAAGCAATGCTAACTTTTTTTGGTTTTCGAGATTTTTGGTATCTAACAATTTTAAACTTATTTTGAAAAAAAGCATATTTTTCAAAATTAAAATTTTTAAAAATTTTACTTTAACACCAAATTTTTTCAACAATAAGCACTTTGAACCGATGAAACTTACAGATCATATAAACACAATATAAGTAAAATAATTTGTGGAGCGGTAACGATTAATTTCATTTAAGATGCTAATTAGGGGGTGGTATTCCCGATTTTTTTTGCCAAAACAAAAGGGACCAACTTTATTTTGAGCGTAGCTTGCTTAAATTAATTGCTAGAAACTTTTTATAGAAACAGAAATAAAGTTTTTTGTAAACACTTTAAAAAGTTATTTTTCCCAAAAATTGCTTAATTTTTTGAATATTTCACTTCGAAATATTTTATTTGAAATTTGGTGAATATGAATCTATTTTTCATTGGCTATAACTCTGGTTCTACGAGGTTCAGAGACCTACCGTGTACACCATTTTTTTAATTTTTCACAGGATATATTTTTGCTAAGAAAGTTTTTTTCGACAAAATACTTACTTTTTGAGTTTTTTGCGAAAAACACTCTAAAAATGTAGTTATTTTGTTGAAACATGAACATATTCACTCGCAAATAACTCGAAAAGTGTTGACTTGGCGAAAAAGCTCTATAGAACAAAATTTACTTAAAATCAGTCAGTTTATCCATTTCCGGACTTATTTTGACATATATTTTTTCACCCCTAGGACAAAAGCACACATCAGCACAATATCAGTTTATTTCTTTGACATGTAAGCTATGCGTATACCAAATTTGATGTCAATCCAAGCGGTTCTTTAAAATTTAGAGCAAAAACCGTAAAAGAATGTACTATGAAAGGAATCAATAGTTCTATGCCATAAAAAATTTAATCACTGTAAATTACACAAAAAGCACAAAATATTGATATAAATAGAAATATAGAAATAAATGAATAAAGTAAATATAAAGTATCATAAATATTCTGGTTTAGCAATTGAAAAAATAAAAGCGGAACTGTGTATTGTAACTGGGTAGATGAACTATTGTGAACGTTGAAAACCCCCGCAGTGTAACAGCAAAATCAATTAGGAAAAAAGGGCTCAAATCAAAAACATCGATAAAGCATTTTGTTGTTTTTTAATTCATAAATAGAAGCTTTGTCGAAACCCACCACTTTATTTGTTCAAATTCGTATCAGGTAACTTCACGCTTTAAAAAATCGTATTTTACATTCCATTGTTGTTGCTATCGGATATGTCCGATATCAAAGCCTGAAGCTTTGAATGCGTGTTCCCCGCAGAACTAGGACGAACGGCATAAATCTCACTACATAATCAGAAGGCGGTATGTTCATACTAATGTATAGCTTATAGTCCAAGGGCCAGCGCTAATAAATCTCTTTGAATTTACTAAAGCTAGTTATTTCACAGTTGATTACTGTGATTGTGTAAAGAAACATACTTCGGTCGGTCAAGCGAAACGTAGAACAGGGGTTACTGAGAGGGTATCAAAGTTGCTTTCCTACGAAGGTAATTAAATCCATTTACTAAGGCTGAAAATCAGTACACACATTCTAAATTAAATATAAATAAAAGTTATTATAGTCGATCAGCTGTATGACGAGACAGAGCCAGTAGGTCGGCCCCAATGAATTTACAGGGTTATTCACTATATTTTGATCCCCTTGTAAACTGCCTTATTTACAGAATTAGAAAAAAATGTAAAATACAAAAGTTATTCGATTTTTAAATTATGATTTTTTGACATATATATCGTAATAGTCACGTTATCCATCTGGGCGTGAAGAAATAATCGACTATTTTTTTAAATAAGAATAAGGGTCCTGTGCTAGCTCATTTGTACTATACAGTACTATAAACGTTAAGATCATTATTTACACAGGGTGTCCAAAAAATTTTAAATTATTAATTAAACAATTAATTTAATTAATTTTTTTGACGCCCTAGATAATTAACCATGTTAATGTTTATATTATTAAATAGGGAATTGAATAACCTTTCAAACGAGCTAGCACTCGACCCCTATTCCTATTTAAAAAAATAGTATATTATGTCATCACGCCCAAATGGATGACGTCACTAGAACGATATATATTATTGTGTTTGCATTTTATCAATCAAAAGCAAAATAAAAATTAAATTAATTTTTTTTTAAATAACGCCGGCACATAAATTTGATACACCCTGTATATTGAGCTGTTTTAAAATTTATTAGAATGTAGTTTGGATGTTAATAGATTTCTCTTTTAATGAGCTTTCCGATGAACCATTAAAGACTTTTGTGAATAATTAAAGTGAAAAGAACGATGTATTTAGATTTAAAATGGAAAAAGATTGTTTAGGGTATAGCTAATTATCAATTTCTAGAAATGGATAATTAAAAGAAAGTTGGAAATTTAATATCTTTGTGTCAACCTGAGTGAATGTTGTAGAGTTTCCACGAAAGTAATTAGGATGGTAGGAATAATTTTAAAAATGACTGTCTGGTTTATCGAATGGAAAAGTCGAGGTTTCGGATGTTTGGCAATGTGGAAGGGGAAAAATGGATTGGATGATTGAGAGAGTTTGAAAAAGAAGTCATTATGTTTTTGGCATCGATGAGGAGCGGTTCGACGTGTTTAGTGGATAGATAGTTAGCAGATACCAGTGGCTGTTTGATAGTGGAGAATAGTGTTGAAAAGTGGAACGAGAGACAGATCAAATTGAGACGAAATACCTCTTTGATTCTGTATTATTGTGAGAAGGAGAGCAGAGAATTTTTGGAGTTTTGTTTGAATCGAGTACGGGTCAAAAGAAGGCCTGGCTTGTTGGAGAATTGGTGCTGGTATGCTGATAGTTTTGAAGCTGGACAAAGGAGAGGGCTTTGATGAGTAGCCTTTAACACAGTCAACGAGGGAGAGCTGTTTTGGGTCACGAGAAGACATCAGAGTGAGTGAAGCAAAAGGTCAGTCAATTTATGTGAAAGAGATTTTTATGTTCGGAAACTAAATTTTTGAGTAAAAAGCATATGAATTAAAATTCCAATATTTCAAAAAGTAAATAGTAAATGTAGGTAATCTTGCGAATACATAAATTTGTTTTGTTTAGTTTGTTTTACCAAAGTCATCGGGAACAAACCGATAAATTGTTTTTTTTTAACTATAATAAATTTAAGTGGTATAAATTTCATTCGGACATCTGTGTCCACAAGTTTTTAGATTCGATAGATTTCAGAGTATTGAATTTGATAAATAAAAGACATTTCTGTATTTCTATTTTAATATTTGCTTTATTTCTTTTCCCTATTTTATCCCGATTAGGATCAACTAAGAGATACTGAACCCACGAGAGAAGATAAGCAGCATAACGTAAGATAATTTGGATTTTTTTTAATAGTATAAAAAGGCACCCTGAGATTTTTTATTCAATTTTCATGTATGATTTGCGACAATTAAATAATTAATCAAATAAATAATAATTAATATAAAAATTAAGAAGAAGCAGATCATAACAATATATATGTCAAAAAATCATAATTTAAAAATCGAATTACTTTTGTATTTTAGATTTTTTTCTAATTCTGTAAATATAAAGCAGTTTACAAGGGGATCAAAATATAGTGAGTAGCCCTGTACATTCATTGGGGCCGACCGACCGGCTCTGTTCCGTCATACAGCTGGTCGACTATAATAACTGTTATTTATATTTAATTTAGAATGTGTGTACTGATTTTCAGCCTTAGTAAATGGATTTAATTACCTTCGTAGGAAAGTAACTTTGATACCCTCTCAGTAACCCCTGTTCTACGTTTCGCTTGACCGACCGCAGTATGTTTCTCTACACAATCACAGTAATCAACTGTGAAAAATTTAGCTCTTGGACTATGCTACAAGATGTATAGATAGACCAGGACCCAATGAAATGTCTTTAAAATCTTCTAAGGCTTGGAAAATTTAATGACTGTTTAATTAAAGGTGTAGAATAAATCAATAATTGGTTGCAATAACGACCAGTTTATAACAGACGGTTTCCGGAAACAAATGAAACAAATTGTGGGTCTCAGCTAGCGATTTGTACCTGATCGGGACACTAAATGTCCCGATTTTCACCCACGAAAACCAATTTCAGGAGGACTTAGTGAATTGTATAACTATGTATGTTATAAAAACAAGGCACTCCTAAAATCGGCAAAATCGAATGAAAAATATAATTTTAATAAAAAATAAGTAATTTAATTAATCTACGACTTTTTTTTGTAAATGAACGGGAAATACGGCGATACCGTGTAATTTTCAGGATCAACTCCGAATTGCATGGAAATTTGGACGGCTTGTGCCGTTGGTTGGTTTTACTCGGGGGGTGACAGTCACACCTAGTTGGGGGTGAAAAACCGCGCGTTTAAAAGAAGTCCGGAGATGGATAAATTGCCTAATTCTAAGTAATTTTAGTTCTATAGAATTTTAACTTAGTTAATATTTTCGAGTTATTTACGATTGAAAATGTTTATTTTTCGATAAAAAAATCACGTTTTCATTCAATTTTCACAAATAACTCAAAAGTAAGTATTTGATCGAAAAAAATATTCTTAGCAAAAATGTAGCATAATATAAAAAAATGAAAAAAATTGTGAACTCGTAAAGTCTATAGATCCAGCAAAAGCAAAGTTGTAGTTCATGAAAAATACGTTCTTATTGGTCAAATTCCAAATCAAATATTTCAACATGAAATAACCAAGAAATGAAGCACTTTTCGGGAAAAATCAATTAAAACTTTTTTAATAAAGCTTTATTTTTATGTTTTAAAAAAGTTGCTAGCATCAAAACTAAGCGAGTTATGCTCCAAATCAAGCTGATTCCTTTTTTTTTTTTGGTAAAAAAATCGTGAAAATCTCCCCCTACTTAGCACCCCAAATGAAATTAATCGTTACCGCTTTACAAACAATGTACTTTACTTATGTATTTTTTACATGATTGAAAGGTCCTGAACGAGTCATTAAACCTGAGTGTATGCAAAAGATTACCAGCCATATTTGAACCATTTTTTTTCTACCAGAAAAACAAAATGAATCTATCATATGTATTTATAAAAGCAAAACCTACCTACTTTTTACTCCTTGATTTAGCATTCCTAATACTTTTTGAGTTATTTTGAAAATAAGGCTTTTTCCAAAATAATTTTTTTTTTAAACTAAACACTTCCAATTGGCAAACCTTACAGATCGTATAAACAATACACATATAAATAAATGGTAAAGCGGTAACGATTAATTTTATTTACGATGCTAAAATGGGGGAGATTTTCACGATTTTTTTTACCAAAAATAGGAGCCAACTTTATTTTGAGTTTTAAACTCGCTTAGTTTTAATGCTAGAGATTTTTATATAAGACAAAATTAGATTTTTTTAAACACTAAAAAATTTTAATAGGTTTTGCCCGAAAATTGCTTAACTTTTTGGTTATTTCAAGATGAAAAATTCGATTTGGAATATGACGAATAAGAACGTATTTTTAATGAGCTACCACTTTGCTTTTACTGGTTTCTGAACATACATTTTTTTGCTTTTTTAAATGCTACATTTTTACTAAGAATATTTTTTTTTGATAAAATTACTCGAAAAGTATTGACTTAGTTTAAAAATTATATAGAACAAAAGTTTTTTAGAGTTAGTCAGTTGATCCATTTTGGGACTTATTTTAAACCCGCGTTTTTTACCCCCGAGAAAGGGTAACTGTAACTGTCACCCCCAAGTAAAAGCAAACAACGGTACAAGTTCAAATTTGAAGTAGACAGTAAGTAAAACCTAAAACCAGATTTTTATGCAATTCGGAGTTGACTCTCCGAAAATTATATTCCAAAACGGTCATTTACTGGGCTATTGTTGTTTATTTGTCCCGATCTACAACCCTAAATCCCGATTGGTTTTTGCTTATTAGTCCAAGCTGTGGGTTAAAAATAGGTCGATTTCAGGATATAACTCAGGAATTTTGAAACCTATCAGGTGTTGTAAAGGACGATGCCAGGAATAACTTATACTAAAATGTAACCAAAAATTTTGTGCGGTTTTTTATTTATGACGATTTTCATTTGTTAAATTTGCAATTTTTTAAGGATTTTTAATTTTGCAACTTAGGATATTCATTTTAGAGAAAAAGTTTTAAATAGAAAATTATAGTGAATTAAAAAACCTACAATTTAAGCTATTGCAAGTTTCATTTCGTTAATACGTTATTGCAAAACAGCCTGCGAAAATCCAAAATGGCCGTTTTTTGCAATTGCGTTATTTATTGTAAAAATATTTTTTATATATTTTTTTAGGCTTTAAAATGAAGCTCTTTCAATACTAAACATAAAAAAATTTGTAGTGCCCGATTTGTGAACTTATTGCTTAGATATTATAATTTGTTTATCCCAAGAGGTCAAATGTCCAAGGCTATAATTTTTTGAAAAAAAATCGTACAGAGTTAATCCAAGATCCACTCTCCTTCTAAAGACTTATATTTCCATATTCTGATGTAAATAAATGCGTATAACATTTTTCAACCTCTTATTTCGGGTTTGAAAATAAGGGGGCAAATTTCGTTATAAACATTTAGAACTGAAGCCGCTCCTGTACATCCTATGAGTTTCTAACTTGCAGATTATTGTTGCTGAAGCCAAAATAAAAATTCAAAATTAAATAAAAATATTCTACGACCAACTGAAGAGGAGATAATTCTTTTTGTTTTCTTAAATCGTAGTGACTTTATTTATAACAATTAAGAAATTATTTCACAGTCATTGACTAAATAAAGACTAATATTATCTTAAAATAAAAATTATTTTGACCGAAAGTTACATTTAATTATTAAAAATGATTTTTAAAATGTAGTGGAGATTTATTTTTAGTTTCGACTGTGATTTATTGTGTCGGTTGCCCTTAGCAACGGCTAGCAACTTATAATACATTGACTCACGGTATTCGCTTTAAATTTTAAAGCATCGCTTGGATTGACATGAAATTTGGCAAACACATAGATAATATGTTAAAGAATAAAAATGATATTGGGCCTCTGTGTGCTTTTGTCCTAGGGGTAAGTTTCACCCCTTATAAGAGGTGGAAAAATATATGTTCAAAATAAGTTCGGAAATTAATAAAACGTCTAATTCTAAGCACCTTTTGTTCTATAGCATTTTTTCACCAAGTTAATACCTTTCGAGTTATTTTCGAGCAAATACCTTAATTTTTCAACAACAAAAAAGACACGTTTTTAGGCGGTTTTTGACAAATAACTCAAAAAGTAAGTATTTTATTGAAAAAAAGAGTTTTAACAAAAATATAGCAAATTAAAATCTGAAAAAAACGGTGTACGCGTGAAATCTCTAGACCCAGTAGAAACAAAGTTCTAACTAATGATAAAGAGGTTCATATCCGTCAAATTTCAAAGTGAATTATTTCAACGTGATATAACCGAAAAATCATGCACTTTTGGAGAAAAATCATTACAAGTTTTTTAAAGTGTTTAAAAAAATATGTATATCTGTTTTAAAAAAAAGTTTATAGCATCAAAAGTAAGTTAGTTACGCTGAAAATAAAGTTGATCTCTTTTTTTTGGTAAAAAAACTCGGGAAAGTCACCCCCTAATTAGCATCAAGAATGAAATTAATCTAATTTTACTTTAATGTTGTATTACTAGTGTATGTGTCGTTTATGTCTGTAAGCTTCATCGGTTCAAAGTGCTTATTTTTGAAGGAGCAGTAGTTAAAAGGACTTGAACTAGTCAATAATCACGAGTGTATGCAAATTTAGAACAGCCATATCTTAACAAATTTTTGCCTTGCAAAAAAAGCAAAAAATCCAAAAATATTCGTAACAGCAAAAACTAAATTTTTTTACTCTTTGTGATTTTTGGTCACATTAATAAATTTTAAGTTATTTAGAAAAAAAACATTTTTTTTAAATTAAGAATTAAAACAGATTTACTTTAAAACCAATTTTTTTTAAATAAGCCCTTTGAACCGAAGATACATACAGATCATATAAATAATACATGAGCAAAATAACTTGTGAAGCGTTAATGATTAATTTGATTTAAGATGCTTATTGGGGGTTGACTTTAGAGTTTTTTGACCAAAAAAAAAGAGATCAACTTAATTTTCATAGCAACTTGCTTACTTTTGATGCTATAAACATTTTTTAAAAACAGATATACATATTTTTTTAAATACTTTAAAAAACGATTTTTCTGCAAAAAGTGCATGATTTTTTGATTATTTCACGTTGAAATAATTCAATTTGAAATTTGACGGATATGAACCTATTTGTCATTAGCTAGAACTTTGTTTATACTGGGTCTAGAGATTTCATGCATACATCATTTTTTTCAATTTTTAATTTTCTATATTTTTGTTAAAACCCTTTTTTCAATAAAACATTTATTTTTTGAGTTATTTGTCAAAAACCGCCTAAAAACGTGTTTTTTTTGTTGTTGAAAAATTAAGGTATTTACTTGAAAATAACTCGAAAGGTATTAACTTGGTGAAAAAATGCTATAGAACGAAAAGTGCTTAAAATTAGACGTTTTATCCATTTTCGAACTTATTTTGAACATATATCTTTTCACCCCTCATAAGGGGTGAAACTCACCCCCAGGACAAAAGCACACAGAGGCCCAATATCATTTTTATCCTTTAACATGTTATCTATGTGTTTGCCAAATTTCATGTCAATCCAAGCGGTGCTTTAAAATTTAAAGCAAAAACCGTGATACAATGTACCTATTATAAGTTGCCGTTGCTAAGGGCAACCGACACAATAAATCAGAGTCGTAACGAAAAATAAATCTCCATTACACTTTAAAAATAATTTTTAATAATTATTTTTATTTTAAGATAATATAAGTCTTTCTTTAGTCAATGACTGTGAAATAATTTCTTAATTATTATAAATAAAGTCACTACGATTTAAGAAAACAAAAACAATTATCTCGGCTTCAGTTGGTCGTAGAAAATTTTTATTCAGTTTTGAATCGTTATTTTGTCTTCAGAAACAATAACTTGTAAGTTAAAAACTCATAGGATGTACAGGGCCGGCTTTAGCTCTAAATGTTTATAACGAAACTTGCCCCCTTATTTTCAAACCCGAAATAATAGGTTGAAATATGTTATAGGTATTTATTTACATCAGAAAATGAAAATATAAGTCTTCAGAAGGAGAGTGGAACTTGGATTAACTCTGTACGATTTTTGTTCAAAAAGTTATAGCCTTGGACATTTGACCTCTTGAGATAAACAAATTACAATATCTAAACAATAAGTTCACCATTCGGGCACTACAATTTTTTTTATGTTTAGTATTAAAATATCTTAATTATAAAGTCTTAAAAAGTACATAAAAGTTATTTTTACAGTAAATAAGGCAATTGCAAAAACGGCCATTTTGGACATTTCGCAGGCTGTTTTGCAATAAAGTATTAACGAAATTAAACTTGCCATAGCTCAAATTGTAGGTTTTTTAATTTACTACAATTTTCTATTTAAAAGTTTTTCTATAAAATGAATATCCTAAGCTGCAAAATTAAAAATCTTTAAAAATTTTAAATTTAACAAATGAAAATCGTCATAAATAAAAAAGCGCACAAAATTTTTGGTTACATTTTGGTATAGGTTATTCCTGGCATCGTCCTTTACAACACCTGATAGGTTTCAAAAATTCCTGAATTATATCACGTTTTTTCACCCACAGCCTGGGGTATATGTACCGATTAAAAACAAATCGGGCCTGGCACCACTAGTCTCAGCTTTGGTGCATGACGTCATTAGGTATTAGACACGAGAAACCTAACATTATCATTTAGCACTTTATTCTACATATGTCCTGACATGACTTATTAGTTTCTCCATTATAGATAGATCTATATTGTCAGCCTTAAACGTCCATTCCTGGGCATAGGCCTTCCCTGTTAATCTTCATTGATCTCTATTCTGGGCGATCTGTATTCAGTTCTTTCCTGCCGTTCTGTTAAGGTCGTCCGTTCATCTCATCTGTGGTCTTCTTCTTTTCCTTTTCTATTTCCATGGTCGCCAGTGTACAATTCGCTTATTCCATCTTACATATTTTTGCCGCAGAGTGTCACCGGCGAAGTTCCATTTATAGTCCATTCTTTCACGGTTTTTGCTCAAAATTTTAAAGAACCGCTTGGATTGACATGAAATTTGGCATACGCATAGCTTACATGTCAAAGAAAAAAAGTGATATTGTGCCGATGTGTGCTTTTGCCCTGGGGGTTACTTTCACCCCTTCTTTGGGATGAATAAATATATGTCCAAAATAAATCCGGAAATGGGTAAACTGACTAATTTTAAGTAACTTTTGTTCTATAGAGCTTTTTCGCCAAGTCAACACTTTTCGAGTTATTTGCGAGTGAATATGTTCATTTTTCAACAAAATAACCACATTTTTAGACGGTTTTTCGCAAATAGCTCAAAAAGTAAGTATTTTCTCGAAAAAAATGTTCTTATCAAAAATATAGCCTATAAAAAAGTAAAAAAATGGTGTACCCGTCTGGTTTTTGGATCTCGTAGAACCAGAGTTATAGCCAATGAAAAATAGATTCATATTCACCAAATTTCAAATACAATATTTCGACGTGAGATATCCATAAGTTTAAGCACTTTTTGGGAAAAACCCATTTTAACTTTTTTAAAGCGTTTAAAAAAAGCTTTATTCCTGTTTTTAGAAAAAGTTTCTAACATTAAATTTAAGCAAGTTACGCTCAAAATAAAGTTGGTCCCTTTTTTTTGCAAAAAAAAATCGGGAAGACCACCCTCTAATTAGCAACTTAAATGAAATTAATCGTTACCGCTCCACAAATTATTTTACTTATGTTGTGTTTATATGATCTGTAAGTTTCGTCGATGCCAAGTGCTTTTTTTGGAAAAAATTGGTTTCAAAGTAAAATTTTTGAAAATTTAAATTTTGAAAAATATGCTTTTTTTCAAAATAACTTAAAAAATGTTAGAGAACCAAAAATTTCGAAAAACACAAATAGTCAGATTTGCTTTTCTGAATATCATGTATTTTTTTGTTTTTCTGTTAAACAAAAATTGATTAAGATTTGGTGTTTCTAAATTTGCATACATTCGTGATCAGTGACTCGTTCAACCCCTTTTAACTACAGACCTTTTAATAATAAGGACTTTGAACCGATGAAACTTACAGATCATATAAACAATATATACACGAGTCAAGAAACTTGTGAAGTCGTAACGATTAAGTTCGTTTAACGGCCGGTTTCACAAAGTAAAGTTAACTTGTGGTTAAGAGATAACCAGAGGTTACTCCAAAATATGCGTTTTAGTTTCAGGTCAACGGCAAAGTATGGTTAATTCACAGAATTTTTAACCAGAGGTTCGAGTGGGTTAGCCTTATGGGTATACCCAGAAGGGTAACAATTATGAAACTAAAACGCATATTTTGGGGTAATTTTGAGGTTATCTCTTAACCACAAGTTAACTTTACTTTGTGAAACCGGCCGTAAGATACTAATTAGGGTGTGATTTTCTCGATTTTTTTACCAAAACCAAAAGGGACTAACTTTATTTTGAGTGTAACTTGTTTAATTTTGATGCTAGAATTTTTTTTTATAAAACAAAAATGAAGCTTTTTTTAAACACTTTAAATAAGTTGTAATGAGTTTTCCCCGAAATGTTCTTCATTTTTGGTTATTTCACGTTAAAGTATTCCATTTGGAATTTGACGAATATGAACCTATTTTTCATTAGCTATAACTCTGCTTCTACTAGGTGTAGAGACGTGATACATACACCATTTTTTTTTTTATTTTTTACAGGCTATATTTTTGTTAAGAATGGTTTTTCGACAAAATACTTACTATTTGAGTTATTTGCGAAAAACCGTCTAAAAGCGTGGTTATTTTGTTAAAAAAATGAACATATTCACTGCCAAATAACTCGAAAAGTATTGACTTAGTGAAAAAACTCTATGGAACAAAAGTTACTTAAAATTAGCCAGTTCATCCATTTCCTGACTTTCTTTGGACGAATATTTTTTCACCCCCAAGAGGGGGTAAAAACCACCCCCAGGGCAAAAGCACATATCGGCACAATATCACTTTTTTTCTTTGACTTGTTAGCTATGTGTATGCCAAATTTGATGTCAATCCAAGCGGTTCTTTAAAATTTAGAGGTTTTACAATATTTTACCGTTAAAGAACGGACTATTAAGTTTTGCAACCTCTCTTGATACATTTTGTTTTTTTTGTCTCTGATACATGAGTTTCTTTTCCTGTCTTTAAGACCGATACCCATCATCGGTCTTTTTATTGCTCTTTGTGTTTTGAATATTAGGTCTGGATCCCGAATAAGAAAAAAATGTTGATTATACTTTGATATATGAGAACTTTGATATATGGGAACATTGGAACCGGGGAAGTTTTAATGGTGGAACAGGTTAAAAATTTGGAATGTCAGACTACGAAAACGTCAGATGTATTTTATCGGACAGAACTTTCAATTGACTTGTTGCCTATTCATTAAACTCTCATGCAAAATCAGACTGGTGTGTATCACCAACTGGGTATTTTAATGAGTTTAACACTAAGAACATGTCAAATGACAGAAATCATGTTGGTTAGTGATAGCAGTCTGATTTTTGCATGAGAGTTTAATGAAAGGGTAACAAATCAATTGGAAGTTCTGTCGGACAAAATACGTGTGACGTTTTCGTAGTCTGACGTTCCAAATTTTTAACCTGTTCCACAATTAAAACTTCCCCTGTTCCAGTGTTCCAATATATTAAAGTTTGTCCGACTGAAAACCATTAAGCTCTTAACAAATTTTCAGCTTGCTATTAATCAACTTTTTTGGTACGCAGGATCCAGACCTATATCCTGTCGATGTTCTTCTTTGTGAAAGTCCATGTTTGTGAGCCATATGTGATAACTGGTAATGTGCACTGGTTGAATGCTTTCGTTCGCATATTATATTGAGGGTACATTTTATTTTTTTTAATATATGATAGTTTACCAAATGATGCCCATGTTAATCTAGTTATTTTTATTTCTTCTGTTTGATTGTCCTTGGTCAGCTTTATTATCTGTCCAAGGTATATGTATTCTTCCACCTGCTCTAATTTATTCTGTTTGACTACTATTTCTAATTTGTCTTCTTGGGTTGTCTTAGTCTTGGTTTTACTGTAGTTCATCTGTAGACCTACTTCTGCCGCATTTTTATCTAGTTCCTCAACCATCTTCTGTAACTCTTCGTCCTTATCTGTTATCAGAACTATATCCTCTACATATCTCAAGTGGTTTAAGAGCTATAATTTTAATTATAAGTTTAATTTTCATATATTCATAGGCAAAGTTTTTTATTACATGTCTAGTACAGAAATTCTTGAGGGACTCTACCATATGCTTTCTTCTGATCAATAAATACAATTGTTAAACTAAAAATTCACGATTTGTAATCGATCATTTTTTTGTAAATTCTTGGAGCGTATATTTTCTAATTGCGTTTACATTAAAACGTGAAGTTCACAAGTGAGATTTTCCCTTTTTTGTTCCCTAATTTTACGAGATATCTTGTAAACTCTATCTACTTATGCGACGCCCACACGTAGTTTATACTTTTTGTATAAAATATTAGTAAATAAGCTAGCACATCCCTCACCCGATATATTAAAGGACATAGAATCCTCCTAATCCGCATCCCATACATGCGTTGGCGAGAAATTAATTGAAACTCGAGGAATCTACTGATAGACTGTCTGAAAATCCCTAATCCTTCCCATATACCCATTGACCTTTCATTTACTATTTCCGCTGATGGGTTTATTCCTTGAAATTCGACTGACGAAGAGGCTTATAAGAAGAACTCCTTTGACAGGATGCTTGGAAGAGCCTGGCGAGATAAAGTGAAGGGCTGTACTAAATAGAGTTTGGAGTGTGGTTTTCTAAGGGAGGCGGTTTATTCAGGAACAACTTTTTTAGTTTTGAATTGCATCAAAAATATGAAATAAGAATTAAGGAATTATTTTTTACTTGCATATTATTTCAGAAGTCTTAATTTCTGGGAAGATTTTGTTTTTTTTTCATTTTTACTGGTTACTCAAACTTGTTAAAAAAATAAACCTTTAGAATTCACGCTAAATTTTGGATAACTCCTCCTTTGGATATGTCTTACTTACTTACTTACTTAGTCCTATGCCTTTCTACCTTTATGTTTAGGGCTGGTGGAGTTGAGTTTGGCATTGTAGTCTCCATGCTTTTCGATCTTGCGCTAGGTTTCTTGCACTTTCCAATGTCAATCCCTTCTTCTCGACTTCTTTCCTGATTTCATCTACCCACATAACTCTTGGTCTTCCTCTTTTGTTTTTCCCCTGCACCCTCGTTTCGAACACTCGTTTTGTTAGCCTCTCGTTCGACATTCTACACACGTGCCCGAACCATCTAAGTTGTCCCTCTACTATTTTTTCATTGATTGGTTCTGGTTTTAGGTTTTGTCTAGTTGTTTCGTTTCGTATTTTGTCTGTCCTCTTTCTGTTTGCTATTTTCCTCAGGAACCTCATTTCCATAGCATTGACTCTGGATTTTTGTCTCCCCGTCAATGTCCATGTCTGTTGGTCTAACTACTGATTTAACGACTGCCGATTTTACTTTCTCCAGTATCTCTTTTTTACCCAAAAATGTTGTTTTCATAATGTTAAATAAGCTTCCTGTTCGTCCCATTCTCTTGTTTATATCCATGTCTTTCTTACCATTTGATTCGATTATTACTCCTAGGTATTTAAAATATTCCACTTGCTCTAGTTGTTTCCCGCTAGTTGTCAGACAGCTGGAGAAGAAGAATAAGGAGTTAGAAAAACGACTCAATGAAGCAAATGACAGAATAGAACGAATTGAGAAGGATAAAAGAAAAAAGAACATAATAATTAAAGGATTAACTCTCGATAGCAATGATAACAGGTCTACTAAACAAAAACTAGAACAGTTTATTGAAGCAAATCTGCAAATAAAGGTTAAACTGAGGGAAGGAAATAAAATTGGTGATAAATCATTTCTGGCAGAAATGGAAAATATGACGGATAAAATCTCGGTATTAAGGAACAAAAGTAAACTTAGAAACATAACAGGACAAGGAGTATATATAGAGTCTGACATGACAAAAATGGAAAGAGAGATACAGGCTATAATTAGGAAAATAGCGAAGGAGGAAAAAGATAAGGGTAATACAACAAAAATAGGGTATATGAAGCTAAATATTAATGGAAAAGATATGAAATGGGATAAGGATAATGGTAAACTGACAGAGAGCACACAGAACAGCCAGAGAGGACTCCCAAAAAACTAAAAAGGAATGCAGAAACGACTACAAAAAGTATAACGACTAAAGCAACGGACAAGTACATGAGATTGGAAAATGATAATACGAAGTATAAACAAGATAACGAGGCAAAACAAAACCATAAGTCAGAAAAGCCAAGAGATCAAAAGTCTGACTACGTAGAGAATGATGAAAAAGGTAAAGAAATGGGTGAAGAAAAAAGAAGAGTGGAAAAAGGGAAAAAAGAGAAAATAAGAATGGCAACATGGAATGTACGCGGCACCTATGAGGAAGGAGCCATGAAGGAATTAGTAAAAGAAGTAGGGAGATATAAATTGGATATTGTAGCGGTACAAGAAACAAAACAATTGAGGTCAGAAATATCGGAATTAGAAAATGTGGTTTTTTTCAAAAGTGGAGGAGCAGATAGGATGTTGGGAACAGGTTTTATTATAAGAAAAGGTCTAAAAGAAAAGATTATGAGTTTTAATCCCATATCGGAGAGGATGTGTTATATACGAATAAAAGGGGAAAAAAGAAATATAAGCATTTTAAATGTACACGCCCCTACCGAAGAAAAAGATGAAGAGATAAAAGACATATATTATGAAAAAATGGAGATGGAATATGAAAAGATACCGAAACATGACGTCAAAATTATAATGGGAGATGTAAATGCAAAAGTGGGGAAAGAGGCAATCTACAGAAATACAGTAGGAAAGCATAGCAAACACGACGAGTCAAATGACAACGGACAGAGACTGATAAGTTTTGCAATGGAAAAAAATATGGTGGTAAGAAGTACACAGCTACAGCGGAAAGAGATACATAAGGGTACGTGGACATCTCCGGACGGAAAAACCGTTAACCAAATTGATCATGTAATGATAGAAAAACGACACGCGGAATTTATTACAAATGTCAGAAGTATGAGAGGAGCAGACTGCAGTTCAGACCATTTTTTAGTAAAAATTGAATGTAAAAGTAAAGTAGAAGAAAAAATAGTTGTAAAAAAGGATGCAAAAAGAACAAAATCATACGAAGTAGCTGAACTGAAAAAAGAAACAACCAGGCAAAAGTATCAAGAAGAAATAGAAAAAATGTTTTTGGAAACAAAGAATGAAGCCACAGATGTAGAAGAAAGATGGGAACAAATAAAACACATTACAAAAGAAGTAAGCAGAAAATTGATACCCAGAATTAAAAAACAGACAAGAACTAAGGAGTGGTTTGATAGGGAGTGTGCAGAGCTGTCAGAAGAGAAGAAAAAGTTAAGAATACGTATGTTGAACAACCCTAACGACAAAAACAGAGAAGAGTATAACCACGTACGAAAACAGTTAAAGAAAAGATGCAGGAAGAAAAAGAGAGAATACAATGAAAAAAAGTTGCAGGAGATAGAAGAAAAATTTAAAAACAATGAAATAAGATCATTTTATCAAGAGGTAAAAAAAGTAGAAAAAGGTTACCAAAGCAAAACAAGCTACATAAAGACCAGAGAAGGAGAGCTAGTAAGTGAGCCGGGAAAAGTTATGAAAGAATGGAAAATGTATTTCGAAACGTTACTAAACAGTGATGATGAAGATCAGGGAGAGGACGAAGACAGAACAGAGGGTGCAGATATAAGAATAGCCGAACCATCCAAAGACGAAGTGCAAAGAGTTGTAAGCAAATTGAAAAACAATAAAAGTCCAGGGCCAAACGAAATAAGTGCAGAAATGCTGAAAGCAGGGGGAAGAAAACTACTGGAAAAGGTGTATGAACTGATAGAACTTACATGGAAAGAAGAAAAGATGCCTGAAGAGTGGGCCAAAGCCTGGATAATCCCATTACATAAAAAAGGGGATGCAACGATGTTGCAGAATTACAGGGGTATTGCTTTGCTGGACGTGTGCTATAAGATATTTGCTAGGATTGTAAGAGAAAGATTAGAGGTATACGCAGAGAAACTAATAGGAGAATACCAAGCAGGCTTTAGAAACAATAGATCGACGACAGAGCAAATATTTAACATAAAAGAAATCCAAACAAGCTGCTACGAACATAAAATGGTTTTATATGCACTATTCATAGATTTTAAGCAGGCCTATGACAAAATTAATAGGAAAAAAATGTATGAAGCCCTACGGCAAATGGAAATACCAGAAAAGCTAATCAAGTTAATAAGAATTACCTTAAATATGACATCTAACGAAATAGTGTGGAACAGTCACAAATCGGAAGAGTTTATAGTCAAAAAAGGACTTAGACAAGGTGACCCTCTATCAACTGTGTTATTTAACCTAGTTTTGGAAACAATTGTAAGGAACAGCAGAATAGAAACACAAGAAACGATCTACCGTAACGAACATCAATGCATGGCCTACGCCGACGACCTTACACTGCTAGCAAAAACTAATACCGAATTAAAGAAAATCATGAGAAGATTAGTCAGAGAGGCAAAAAAATTCGGCCTAGAAATAAATGAAGAAAAGACGAAGTATATGGTGCTAGGCAACACAGACAGAGAACCTGTAGATATGCTAAAGTTAACAGCGTTCGATGGAAAAGAATATAAATTTAAACGAGTAAATCACTTTACATATCTAGGTGCCATTATAGATGAAAAAGGACACGAGCAAAACGAACTAAAGCACAGGATAGCTAAAGGTAACCGAAAGGTCGGCAGTTTAAAAAAATTATTAAAGTCAAATTACGTATCAAGAAAGACGAAAATTAGAATATACCAAACTGTAATAAGAGCAACAGTCACCTACGGATGTGAAACATGGGTACTAAACAAAACAGAAGAAGAAATGATAGAGAGATGGGAACGCAAGGTACTGAGGACTATTTTCGGGGGAAAAAATACGGCAGATGGTTGGCAAAGAAGAACTAATGAAGAATTAAGGATGCTTTACAAGGAACCAACTATAACAAGATACACAAAGGCACAAAGAATCAGGTGGGCAGGTCATGTCGAGAGGATGGATAGGTCAAGAATGCCAAAGAAGATACTATTAAGAAAACCAGTTGGGACAAGGAGACGAGGTAGACCAAGAAAAAGATGGCACGAAAAGTTTCAAGAAGATATAGGATCGATGGAAATTACAGACTGGAAAGAGAAAGCGAAAAACAGGATACAGTGGAGAAACATAGTGCAGCAATTTTTACATAGTCATTAAATCAAATTATATAATAAATATAAGACATTAGTATATATTGTTATTTGTATTATGTAAAATTGTTATTGTTAAGTTGTAAAGCCCTAGGCCTCCAAGGTCTGTAGAGCATGTTAAATAAAATAAATAAATATATTTTTGTTAAGAATGGTTTTTCGACAAAATACTTACTATTTGAGTTATTTGCGAAAAACCGTCTAAAAGCGTGGTTATTTTGTTAAAAAAATGAACATATTCACTGCCAAATAACTCGAAAAGTATTGACTTAGTGAAAAAACTCTATGGAACAAAAGTTACTTAAAATTAGCCAGTTCATCCATTTCCTGACTTTCTTTGGACGAATATTTTTTCACCCCCAAGAGGGGGTAAAAACCACCCCCAGGGCAAAAGCACATATCGGCACAATATCACTTTTTTTCTTTGACTTGTTAGCTATGTGTATGCCAAATTTGATGTCAATCCAAGCGGTTCTTTAAAATTTAGAGGTTTTACAATATTTTACCGTTAAAGAACGGACTATTAAGTTTTGCAACCTCTCTTGATACATTTTGTTTTTTTTGTCTCTGATACATGAGTTTCTTTTCCTGTCTTTAAGACCGATACCCATCATCGGTCTTTTTATTGCTCTTTGTGTTTTGAATATTAGGTCTGGATCCCGAATAAGAAAAAAATGTTGATTATACTTTGATATATGAGAACTTTGATATATGGGAACATTGGAACCGGGGAAGTTTTAATGGTGGAACAGGTTAAAAATTTGGAATGTCAGACTACGAAAACGTCAGATGTATTTTATCGGACAGAACTTTCAATTGACTTGTTGCCTATTCATTAAACTCTCATGCAAAATCAGACTGGTGTGTATCACCAACTGGGTATTTTAATGAGTTTAACACTAAGAACATGTCAAATGACAGAAATCATGTTGGTTAGTGATAGCAGTCTGATTTTTGCATGAGAGTTTAATGAAAGGGTAACAAATCAATTGGAAGTTCTGTCGGACAAAATACGTGTGACGTTTTCGTAGTCTGACGTTCCAAATTTTTAACCTGTTCCACAATTAAAACTTCCCCTGTTCCAGTGTTCCAATATATTAAAGTTTGTCCGACTGAAAACCATTAAGCTCTTAACAAATTTTCAGCTTGCTATTAATCAACTTTTTTGGTACGCAGGATCCAGACCTATATCCTGTCGATGTTCTTCTTTGTGAAAGTCCATGTTTGTGAGCCATATGTGATAACTGGTAATGTGCACTGGTTGAATGCTTTCGTTCGCATATTATATTGAGGGTACATTTTATTTTTTTTAATATATGATAGTTTACCAAATGATGCCCATGTTAATCTAGTTATTTTTATTTCTTCTGTTTGATTGTCCTTGGTCAGCTTTATTATCTGTCCAAGGTATATGTATTCTTCCACCTGCTCTAATTTATTCTGTTTGACTACTATTTCTAATTTGTCTTCTTGGGTTGTCTTAGTCTTGGTTTTACTGTAGTTCATCTGTAGACCTACTTCTGCCGCATTTTTATCTAGTTCCTCAACCATCTTCTGTAACTCTTCGTCCTTATCTGTTATCAGAACTATATCCTCTACATATCTCAAGTGGTTTAAGAGCTATAATTTTAATTATAAGTTTAATTTTCATATATTCATAGGCAAAGTTTTTTATTACATGTCTAGTACAGAAATTCTTGAGGGACTCTACCATATGCTTTCTTCTGATCAATAAATACAATTGTTAAACTAAAAATTCACGATTTGTAATCGATCATTTTTTTGTAAATTCTTGGAGCGTATATTTTCTAATTGCGTTTACATTAAAACGTGAAGTTCACAAGTGAGATTTTCCCTTTTTTGTTCCCTAATTTTACGAGATATCTTGTAAACTCTATCTACTTATGCGACGCCCACACGTAGTTTATACTTTTTGTATAAAATATTAGTAAATAAGCTAGCACATCCCTCACCCGATATATTAAAGGACATAGAATCCTCCTAATCCGCATCCCATACATGCGTTGGCGAGAAATTAATTGAAACTCGAGGAATCTACTGATAGACTGTCTGAAAATCCCTAATCCTTCCCATATACCCATTGACCTTTCATTTACTATTTCCGCTGATGGGTTTATTCCTTGAAATTCGACTGACGAAGAGGCTTATAAGAAGAACTCCTTTGACAGGATGCTTGGAAGAGCCTGGCGAGATAAAGTGAAGGGCTGTACTAAATAGAGTTTGGAGTGTGGTTTTCTAAGGGAGGCGGTTTATTCAGGAACAACTTTTTTAGTTTTGAATTGCATCAAAAATATGAAATAAGAATTAAGGAATTATTTTTTACTTGCATATTATTTCAGAAGTCTTAATTTCTGGGAAGATTTTGTTTTTTTTTCATTTTTACTGGTTACTCAAACTTGTTAAAAAAATAAACCTTTAGAATTCACGCTAAATTTTGGATAACTCCTCCTTTGGATATGTCTTACTTACTTACTTACTTAGTCCTATGCCTTTCTACCTTTATGTTTAGGGCTGGTGGAGTTGAGTTTGGCATTGTAGTCTCCATGCTTTTCGATCTTGCGCTAGGTTTCTTGCACTTTCCAATGTCAATCCCTTCTTCTCGACTTCTTTCCTGATTTCATCTACCCACATAACTCTTGGTCTTCCTCTTTTGTTTTTCCCCTGCACCCTCGTTTCGAACACTCGTTTTGTTAGCCTCTCGTTCGACATTCTACACACGTGCCCGAACCATCTAAGTTGTCCCTCTACTATTTTTTCATTGATTGGTTCTGGTTTTAGGTTTTGTCTAGTTGTTTCGTTTCGTATTTTGTCTGTCCTCTTTCTGTTTGCTATTTTCCTCAGGAACCTCATTTCCATAGCATTGACTCTGGATTTTTGTCTCCCCGTCAATGTCCATGTCTGTTGGTCTAACTACTGATTTAACGACTGCCGATTTTACTTTCTCCAGTATCTCTTTTTTACCCAAAAATGTTGTTTTCATAATGTTAAATAAGCTTCCTGTTCGTCCCATTCTCTTGTTTATATCCATGTCTTTCTTACCATTTGATTCGATTATTACTCCTAGGTATTTAAAATATTCCACTTGCTCTAGTTGTTTCCCGTCTAATTCTATTGCGTTTGTCTTCCTCGTATTTGAAATTATAATTGCTTTTGTTTTCTCTGCATTAATTTTCATATTTATGTTTGATAGTTCTTCTTCTAGGATTTCAAGATTGTTCTGTAAGTCTTCTCTGTTTTCTGCTATCAATAACTGCAAATAGTAGCTCCGATAGTTGAGTCCGTTTGATTTAACAGTATCCTAGTGTTAGTTTTCTCATTCTTCTCTTGGCTTTCTGTATCGCTTCATCCAGTACCACTGAGAATAGCAGTGGACTCAGCACGCATCCCTGTTTGACGCCTTGACTCGTAGTAAATTCTCTGGATTCATCGTTATTGGTTCTTACTGTGTATTATTTTTGTACATATCCTGTATTACTTCTATTATGTGTATGTCGACTCCCCTTTCTTTTAGTGTCTTCCATACGTCCTTTCTTCGGATTCTGTTAAACGCCTTTTCCAGGTCAATGAAGCACATAATATGTATCTCTCTATTCTTCTTGATTACCTTCTCACTTACTTGTCTTAATGTTTCCTTTGGATATGTCAAGTACTCAAAATGTTTTAGTTTGGTGCTAACAAGGATATATCAGCGCGTCATCAATATTTTTTTTCGAAAATTCTGCGAACTTTTAACTGTGTGGCAACATTGCGTCGGAAGTAGTACAGTGACGGTGACACTATACATACTATCAAAAACGAAGGCAAGATATTATGATAACAATAATTATTATTATACTCATAGGCGCACTAAATGTTGCTACCTGAGTCAAGTTCGATTTCTTGTTATATGTATATAATCAATTTTTATTAATTCCAATGTGACACAAAATCTAGGCATGGGATGAAAAGTTTATTTGAACAAAGTGTATTTTGTTGTGCTTCTTAATGGCGGTACAGGCTCGTTTTTTTAATATTTTATTTAATTATTATAGAGTAATTTCCACATACTAGCATATTTCTCAAATTGGGCTCTGTACCGCCATTATTTACTAAGTATATTACGAATATGTGTACCAAATATCTCGACAAGATACTCAAAATTAAAGCCACAATCTTGGAAGGCGTTTCCCGCTCGCCGATGTTGCCTCTTAACTGTTTATATACAGTGAGTGGCAAAATTATGAAACATTAATTTTTTGGAAAATGGGTGACTTTGAAGACAAATACCGACACAAGTAATTTTTTATTTTTAACCCTTAACTACAGACATCCCAATATTATCACGTAATTACAGATCCCCGGTATTTTTTACCGGTCATTATAAAATAGGGTCAATAATATAAAGTTAATAATAAAAAACAAAAAAATTTGCATTATGAGTTTTTCTGGAGTCTCTAGATCATCATTCTCTTTGCCTTATCCCTATGCGGGGTCGGCTTCCCTAATTGCCTTTCTCCACACAATTCTATCTTGGGTCATATCAATGTTAATCCCTTTTACCAACATGTCCTGCCTTATCGTCTCCCCCCAGGTCTTCTTTGGTCTTCCTCTCCTACTCCTTCCAGGAATCTGCACTTCAGCTATTCTTCGTATTGGGTGATTAACGTCTCGACGTTGAACATGACCAAACCATCTTAACCTATGCTCTCTCATTTTGGCATCAATTGGTGCCACACCTAGACTTCCCCTAATATACTCATTTCTAATTTTATCCTTCTTTGTCACTCCACTCATCCATCTAAGCATTCTCATTTCCGCCACATGCATTCGTTGTTCCTCTTTCTTTTTCACTGCCCAACATTCAGTTCCGTACATCATAGCCGGTCTTATGGCTGTTTTATAGAATTTTCCCTTCAGCTTCATTGGAACTTTTCTGTCACACAACACACCACTCGCTTCTTTCCACTTCATCCATCCAGCCCTAATTCTACTGCATGCATCTCCATCTATTTCTCCATTACTCTGTAATACCGATCCTAGGTACTTAAAACTATTGCTTTTCACAATCATTTCACCATCCAAAGGGACCATTTTATTTGTAGTAGCTCCATCTTTAAATGAACATTCCAAATACTCTGTTTTTGTCCTACTAAGTTTTAAACCTTTTTCGTCTGGAGTCTCTAGATATGGGAAAAAATGGTAAAATGAGTGATTTTAATAATATAATACAAGATTTTTGAAGAATAATCTATTAAACCAGAATTTTGGTAACATTTTTGGTCTATTAAAACAAACGGCCATAAATGCTATGAACAAAAATTTAGACTTCTTTTTAACAAATAAACGTAACATAGAATCACAAAGGAAACATAAAGTAGCATTTACAAAAATTTTTACATCCATGAGAAAAAATCTGCAAGGGGTAAAATTATCACAGAATTAAATGGCAATTCCATTTTTGCAAAGTGGCCTCAAAATTTTTATCGTCAAATTTAACATTCATTGAAGGTCCAGGATGACTTCCGCAGTCCATTTCTTTACTTTTTTCCTAAAAACATAAAAAAATAATATGAACATTTCAGATTTACAAATATAGTACTCATATAAAAATACTTACTTAACACAGATATCCGGTAATTTTTACCGGTTAAGATTTTTGATGTGTGCTAGAAAAGAAAATATTGACAATACACAATACACGCTTTGACTGGCACTGTTATACAAACTACCCGAGAGGTACAGAGACACATGAACTTGTAAGTCGTGAGGTTACCATGAAATCCACATTTTGGGAATGCCCGCCGGTAAAAAATACCGGATCTCTGTAGTTAAGGGTTAAATTATAATTTTTTGGCATAGGTATCATACTAGTATAGTGCCACTATACATCTGGGTATGATGACGTAATTGACGATTGTTTTAGATAAGAATAGGGGTTGCGTGCAAGCTTATTTAAAGGATTATTCAATTTTATATTCAGTGATATAAACATTAATACAATTCCCTCATCTTCCTTAGTCTCAGCATCCGTTTTGGGTTGCAAATTGTAGAAGCCTCGGAGGTGTAACCAGAGAAGGTTTCCATTGTTTTCAATCTGGTAGGATGTAGAGTAACATTTTCTGATGTTGTTCTATGTGCTATTAGATTGAAAATTAGTCTTTTGCTAGCAGTTGCCGCTAGGGCATCCCTGCCATTTCGTTCGTTGCAATCCGTCACTGCACACCAGGGTTTGTCCTGGTTGGGTCAGAGAGAGAAGCATATGTGCCTCCTGATGAGAGACTAATAAGTTTCGAAACCGCTAGAGGTGCTTGCTGCACCCTCTGATTAAACTAGAACAATGATGCGGCTGTAGTTTCGTGGTGCAACAAAATTGAAAATAGGTTTTTATTTTGAATTAATACAATTATCTTTATACTGTATACAAATATACAGGGTGGTCAAAAAATATAAAAAAATTGAATTAGATTAATTTACACAGCCAGAAGTACGTATAATTCCGCCTGCAGTTTTGTTGGATAGATCGAGTTGCTCGACAGAACTATTGACGGTCCCAAGCCCGGTTAAAGGAGGAGGGGATGTACAATGTACAGTCAGGTTAGCATCCTACGTATAGACTTTACAATTATACAGATCATTATTATAGAAACAGGATTATGCCTCGGAACTGGAATGATTTCTTTACGAAGACCAACATTAAAAAGAGGACAACGAATTGTTGGAAAACAAGAAATGTACTATATCGGTGCTTACTTGAAACGTGAAGACTCTAAACACAAGAAAGCATGAAATTTCAAAGAGCTTGTAGTAAAAATTAAAGATATATATGCACTACAATAGATGAAGAAAGAAGATAAGTAGAAAGAAATGCTGGAAGACTTTCTGCTAATTTACAGTTGCGTCTGTAACTTTACAAGCCATTACCTAGCAAATCTGCCAGTGTGCTTTAGAAATAGCATGAATGACATCAAGGATTTTTACAGTTTTCATTGAATTAAGAGCTTCCGTGATTTCTTCACAGATGAATTGTATATAAGTGGTTTTGGAATGCTGCTGAGGTAGACACTAGGTTGGAACGAAAGGATAGGAAAAAAAATTGTTTTCAAAGAACTTTCTAATAGCACTCAAAAGTTGCCTTTTCATGTCTACAATAAAACTACAAAATATTTTTGTTCTAGGTTTACATCTTGAGGTGCCGCAAGAGCATTAAAAATATAGGTTTTTAACAAAAAAATACAGAAATTTTCAAATATTTTATATATTTAACCTGGTGCCATAGCTAACATTTCTTAGTCAAATATTGTTTATAATAACAGTTAACATTGCTATCATTGCTATATGTACACATTGCTATAAGATTTCTTTAGTTACAATATTCCTATTAATATTCGAAACATTGTTTGTTTGTCTCAAACTTGGGCATAATCTTTTGGTAAGCAATATTTGCTCTAGCAAAGCCATTTCTTGCTTCTAGACCACAAACACTAAAAAAAGACTCAGTCACGAGCTTTATGACTCTTTCCACTGCCTGTGTATGACAGGGAAAATACTGAAAATCCACACTCTGCACCTGACAACTAGGGTCTCTTGCTTCACTTATATACTTTAAGTCCTCGTCAATTATATGTTTTGTCATAGGAGGTTCAGTAATTCCTTCTTCCGTCCAGTTAATTATATCAATGTAGTCATTGGCATTATTAAAGTTAAGCTTCGGGACAACAAAGTTCCTTACACGCATTTATGAGTTCCGATCTTGCCTTCAAAAGTCGCCGTAGACCTAGTTCTCTTATGTGTTTTCTCTTGTCACATAATATGGAGAGAAGCATATTTTCTAGGTGAGAGAAGTAATCATTCCTTTGAATTACTGGATCAGTTATTTGGAGAAGTTCCTCACAAAGATAACGTGAAAAGTTGATGAGTCCCCATAGATGTTTTGATCCATTTACACAAGATGGTTTACCAACCAATGGTAAAACCTCTTCAAATTCATTAGGGTTTTTTGTTTTTCCATCCAATGTACAAAACAAATGACGCAAATGCAATTCATTGGTATGGAACAAACAAATCAGCCCCCTCAGCGGCTTATTTAGTTTTTTTTTTCTATTAAAGCAATTACACCATTGTTAACACCGGTGATAGTGGCAGTTCAATCACATCCGACAGTTGTTATATTGGAAATGTTCAAAGCATTGTCACCTTGAAAATGCTCCACTATGCTATCTTTGATAGCTTCACCTGTTCCGGAAGCAGGAGTTATATGCCCTAGGAAGGTTGATCCAGGTTCCTTTACTATTGAAATGTGCTCTTCTAGTATAGTCTTTTTGTAAAATTTGTGCCCTCGTTTTTCTTGATTAATTGTTTTGTCTTTTCTTCCATCAAAGAATAACCCCGCTTTTTTTTCCAATTTGAGCGAAGCTAATTTCCGTGGCTTTTATACGATTTTTCAACCGTGCTCGACGTATTTTCATCCTGTCAATTACTTTACTTTTATTATCTTCGATAATAATGCCAAATCTTGTACAGAACTGGTGATTGCTGCTGCTATTCTGTCTGAGACACCAGTCCTCTCACAGATAGAAGCTACTGTTGGCAGTAGTTCTACTCGCATTTGTTTAGTTATACATAAAGAACTTGAGGGCTTTTTGGAATTATAAATAAATTCTTGCTCGTAACTTTGATCATGATCATCAGCATGTAACACATGTAATATTCACAGCTGTGTTACCATCAGCTACTGATTATTTAATTGTCTGTAATTCAAATGCTGCTGCACTAGTTTTTGCCCCATTTCCTCCCTCGTTGCGAGAATCTTGGAAACTGTCTTTTCAACTCTACCAATACACATTTTCCCTCACGTCTTGGCTTGCATCTGCTACTAAGAATGTTAAATTATATTAAGGAATGAAGTAAATATTTACTACTAAATATTTCTTTAAATGTGGAATTCCAGTTCAAACTTTGTCAGTTTTAGTAAAAATAAATATTAAGACATTACAAATTACAATAGCTATTTTTAATCAAAATAAAATCATCAAAATTCGCAAAATTTAACTAAAAATTCTAATTTTCAACCCTTTTGCGGCACCTCTAAAAATATTTTGTTTTGAAAGATATTTTATTTGTGGCTGAACAATGGTTTTAGGCAACTTTCTATCACTATTACACTTTGAAATTATAAAAACATTTTGTTGTTCCACCCTAGTAGACACTATGAGGGACGCCTCTTGGTTTGGCGTCGTTACTAGGCTAGCTGAGTGGTCGGGTGGGTTACTGCCTCCTAGTTTTCGAAGCAGTGACTTGTCTACTCAAGTTTTTCAAATATATATTTTCAATTGTCTTGGTTCACTTCTTGCGATTAGCAGTATCAATGCTGTGGAGTAATTCGTTTGCAATTTCCTGCTTTTCGTCTTCACAAAGTATTTCATACAGTTTTTCGCTCTCCTCAGACCATCCAGAAATAGGAAATATTCTCTTTTCGGTACTTCTAAAAATGTTGCTTTTGTTGTCGTTATCAGTTTTAGCATTCCTGAAGTTCCATCTGGGGCATGGAAACGATCTTATAACTGGAATACTAATGCCAATTTTAATCAGAATGGGGTGGTGCTGGTCATGGGGGAAATCGGACATGACCTTTCGTGATGCTGGTAGAAACTAACCTTTGTCGTCATTGGTAATAAAACAAATATCGGGAATTTATCAACCTCTTCCAAGTTGCATATCTGAAAGTGTCTCCATTATGGGCGTCGAATAGGAGGTGGATACCATGTTCTTGTGGCCACTCCAAAACGGACGAGCCATTTTTGTCATTGTCAGAGTACTTCCAAATCTCGTTCGTATATAGCGAGGTATTCGTAAGGATTAAGAACATGTGTAGGCCAGGTGCGAGCAGTGGGCTTGTAAATATTGGCGATTGTGATATCACCCATTTTCACAGTAGTTACTTCATAGATAATGATCTTGGTAGATTTGTAAATTAAGGCTGCATTTTCTATGTTTGTGCGTACGTAGTGCTACATTGTAGGCAGTATCGTAGGAAGCTCTCAATAGATTATAGCCTGTGATCTTTCCTGTTGACCTCAATTGGACTTCGTTTTCTGTACGTGTTTCTTGTATTGCCACAAGGTTAATATCGTTTTCTGTTAATAATCTATACAGAATTTGGCAGTTTTCTCTGCTTCTGCGTTCTATATTAAGCTGGCATTCGTACACTGGGTCCGAGTTCTTTTGTCAATTGGTTCTTATAAGGTCCATCTGTTGGCAAAATTTTTAATAACTTTGAAAACTGTGATTTCGTTCTGCCCGGAGATCTTGTACATAATAGATTGTCTGGCGCCTCGTATGCTAGTTTTTTTTTGGGTTTGTATGACTGCTACTGCGACCATTCGCCCATCTAACCAATTTTGCTCATTCTTACATAAATACATTACAACATCGTATTTTTGTATATTAACATTTTACTTCTATTTTTCATTATAATATTATTCATTTTTTATATTCAATTATTTTTTTTCCCTTTTTTGTATCTTTTTTTGTTATTTTTTTTCGGTTTTTTTTTGTTTTTTTTTTTGTATTTTTTCTGGTTTTCTTTTTCCCTTACGGTAAGACTAAAACCCGATTCAACATATCGGAGGTTATTCGTCTTCTTAATAGTTCATGTTTTTTTTTTCTTTTTTTTTTAACTTATTACAATGTTTTAAATTTTTTTACAATATTTATATGCTTCTAAATACAGTACTCGTATTTTCAGTTTAATATTTTTAATATTAATAACTAGAATATGCTAGTTCATTTAGATCAGCGGTTCTCCATCTTTTTTTGTCATGTACCACCAAATACTTTTTATTATTTTTGGTACCACCTAACTGAAATATCTAGCCTAGGTGATCTAATTAACTATAATAGTGGTACTTATTGTGGCTGATTTGCGTTTGGTGTACCACCTCAAATAATGAAATGTACCACCAGTGGTACATGTACCACAGATTGAGATTTAGATTACACAGGATGCACGTGCAATATTAAACTGAAGACTCATACTAGCTTTGCACCCTTTAAAAGTAAAAAATATGTATATCATTATAGAGATAAATTTTTTTTATTGACATCCCAATTTATTACAATCTGCCGTTTTTTACAAAGTAATAAGCATTAAGTAATATATATGACGGCTAAACTATTGACATGTGGCGAACATACCCATTAATACGCCGCTCTTAATGTTAGTCTACTAAACTATTACTGGTTCTGGGAAAACATAAATAAGCACTACACTTGTTTTTACCTCACACTAGATCACTAGTCACTTTACGTTTTAACCTGCGCACTATACACATTTGCCTCAAGTTCCTTGCTAGGTGGTTTGGGTGTTCCCGCAATCGGTCCTTGTATTTTTATAGAGATAAATAAAATAAATAATTTAAACGGATTTTTTACATTGATTTGCACACTTTGACATAATATATAGAAGGGCAGATATAAAGTAATCAACGCAGTAGCAAAGATGGAAGACAAAAAAACTATAATATTGTATTTTTATAACAAAGAAGAAAAATAAACATTAGGAGGCACAAAATGGTCATTTAAAAATTCAGGAGCCATAAGTTACCCCAACTAGAGTTGTATACCTACAAACTAATCGCTAAAATGTTTATTGATAACTATTTTTTTTCTTTCCGCATTTTTTAGAATCTAGTGATAATGCTAAATAGGTTTTTATTTTTGGTCTTATTACTTTTTTCATATAAATATTATTTCCGTAATAATCAAGAAATTTTCTATAAAATATTGGTCATGGTAGTACATTTAAATGTTAAAAATATTTAGACTTCAATTATTTGACAACGTAACCGCATTAATTTTTTTCGAATCCTGAGAAAACTTATAAATATTTTTGAAAAATTTTGAGAAAAAAATTGAGAAATTAATATTACATTATTACCGATGGTTGAAAGTACCTTAGAATAAACAAAACGTTTCTTTTGAATGAGATATTTGAAATTAAAAATCACACTTAATTTTCTTTTATTTGACCTCTGACCCTCGGTAATAATGTAGTCTTTTAATTAAGCATTTAAATTTTTCAAAAATACTTATTGGTTTTCTCAGGACTCGAAAGAAATGAATGCATTTAAAAAGCATTGACTCGAAATATTGCGCCTACCCTCTTAACCCTTACCCTACTGTATTTCTAACTACGTGTAAGCTTTTTTAATTATCTTTACCATTCCCTTAGAATTTAATAAGGACGAGAGATCCAAGAAAAAATCACCAGCAAGTGGAATTTGCATTCTAAATTGGTGGAAGAGGACAAAATGAATGGCAGCAATTTGGGTGGAATCAAAAATCTAAAGACTCTCCATCAATATTAATGCAATTAAGAAACTTATTGAAGGCCTTTCCCTTTCAAATGGCTGCTCGCTAACTTCTATTGTGTTCCTTATTGTATACTTAAAGCCCTTTATCTAGACAAAGAAAACGTTTGAAGCAAAGGAAACACTTTATTACAACGCAATACGAAAGATTCTAATAATGTATCTATTCTAACGAAAATAATGTTCATCTGGAAATGAAATTTATGTTTATTATCGAGTAACAACAATTTTAATTATTTATTTTCAAGATAGTGTGAAAAGGCACTTCATAAATCTTTCTGCAGGTAGATATTAAGGTCTCTCATCTTATTGTTAATAAGATAGGGCACTTCCAGTGACGCACCCAGGCTCGGCCCTAGGGATTTTGCCGCCCTGGGCAAGACGGCAAACACCGTGCCCCCCTTGGTAGACTATTGAGATGCCATATTACCACAGAGCAAAGAAAAATAAAATTGCGGATTTGATTTGCCAAACAGCTTGCCTCATGAGCAACTGTTTTATCGTTGTTTTTATTGACGGTAATTTCTACAAGAGCATCGTATATTTCTTCAATTTGGTATCTGATGGGGGTAATTGCATCAATTCTACTATTTCATCTAGTTTCGTAGTTTGCAGTTTCATTGAACCCACAAAGGTTTCAATGTCAGATGTAGATGCTGCAAAAATTTGTCAATTTTTGTCACTAAGGAAAAGAAAGAAACTGCAAACTGTGAGGTTTTAGCAGCATCGCCCAGGCAACCAAATAACGTCTACAAAACGTTGAAAAAACGTCATAATTATCACCAAACGACGTCAGTTTATCACGTTTTTTAGACGTCGAAGATCACGTGAATATGTCCCACCATAATTGAAGACAGATTTACAAAAACAACACAGCTGTATTTTTAAAGTTTCTGTAATTTTTTAGTGTAAAACCCTAATTTCTGCGAAAGAATTGTAAATTTTAATAATATTATTTATACATATTACATTTATAATATCTATTAATAATATCTATAAATAATATCATTAAAATTTCCAATTATTTCATAGTCGTTAGGTTTTTAAACTTAAAAATTACAGAAACTTTAAAAATACAGTTATGTTGTTTTTGTAAATAGGTCTTCAATTCACGTCATTTTTATCACGTTTTAAATACGTGATATGAAAAACGTAGATTTTACGTCGTTTTTTAGATTTAGTTTTCATTTTATGGTTTTAGAAATACACAATAATTAAATGGGCCCGCCGTTATAAGCGCCACATGGTTTGTTTTTGAGAAGTCAAAGAAAAAGTTTTAATATTGTGATAATGTTGAGTTTATACATTTTAAAGGTGAGTAATACAGTTTGTATTTTGTATTTAAAAACTGTATCACTAACACTTAAAATGTATAAACTCACCATTATCACAATATTAAAACTTTTTCTTTGACTTCTCAAAAACAAACCATGTGGCGCTTATAAGGTTATTCTGCAAACCCATTCAATTATTCGTATGGGCATTGTTGGTATTGCAATTTTTTCATTTAAGTAAAACCAAATGGAAAGCTCGTTAAAATGCATAGAATTACAATATCCTCAATGCAGCATATATAACATACATAGAATTTTCACTTTTTATATTATATTTACTATGTCAAAACTGAAACAACATATAAACTAATAAATCATTTATTTTAACAAATTAAACATTTAAGTCACAATTTAATAACAAACTTAAGTTTAAACTATTTAAGTTACATAATATATATAATTATTATAATTATACCACACACTTTAAAGGTACGATTCCGACAACGACTGCAGACGGCAGTTACAGTTGTCACCATGACAGACGTCATTATTTTGCACTATTAATTTGCATAATTATTAGCAACTGAAGTTCTGCCGGACAGCAGTTGCAGTCAGATGTCGGAATCAGTCTCATACAAATAAATAGTGCAAAGTAGTAACGTCCGTAACACTGACAACTGCAACTGATGTTTGCAGTTGCCGTCTGCAGTCGTTGTCGGAATCGTACCTTTAGTCAGAAATGAATACATACAAATAAGATCCAATATATTGAATTTCAATGAAAACTATCTGCTTTATATTTATAAATTTTAAGGAAGAGGATTGAATGATGACAAATAGGACAAAACTATAATAGTCTGTGTTCTCACATATATTTCCATACTCTTATAATCCTCAAATTGATTTCAAATAATTATTACACATTTTTGCATACACAAAGATCTACAGGCACCTGAAAAAGATATTTTTTGATTAAGGGACTGTAATGACCAAATTAAAATGATATAAAGAATTTACACGTGATATCTGATAATACACACTTAAAAGACTAATACATAAATACTCATGATGAAGAAGTGCATTATAATTAAAAATGAATAACCATTTTCATATCGCTGCAACATGAAGCCAAAGCCGTCTTATATTTCAGTTCGTTTAGAGAGCGCAACAAGCACTCTGACTGAACAGTTTCAAAACTCATTAGTTTTTCATCAGAGAATGTACATAGCTGTAACATCTGTACATGCATTGGGTTCTTTTTCTTCTGTCTTGCTGTGGACATACTCAGCTGCAAATAAAATTGCTGCAATATGGCTGCAAACTTCACTATTACCGGCCAGACACATACAATGTGCATTTGCTATGCCATTGGAACTGGCTATCACCCAAGCACCTAGTGGTTTAGCATTAGCTTTTTGGGAATGCTTCACCTAAAAAAAATATTTTTTCTTTGTGGGAATGCTTCAATTACAAAAATTTATTTTTATTAGAGTATTTGCGTTCTTTACAATGATTGAGAATATTTTAAAATCAGACATTCATATAATATAATTTTATAACAAACAATCATGACTGTTTATTATTCTCTTTTCTATCGTAGCAATTACATGTCGTCGACCTAATCTGTAAACTGCGTAACTCCATTTATCCAAATTTTACAGGAGACACAAAAAACTATTTCTCTAAATATGACTAATGTGAATACTACGTATCTCCCATTTTAAAAGATAGGATGCTAAAATGGAATATTTTATAGATAGGTACACATATCACTAACATTTCGCCTTCTGGCAACGGTACCGGGACAACTCAAAAAAACGTGTTTCGAGAAAATCGAGTTGCAAGTTTTTGTCACTTTGCACAGCTATTGTATGCTTTGATTTATATTCGTTTTTAACTAAAACTATGTTCTTTGTTTCAGTTGATATCAAAGATTGTTTTTCAGTTCATTTTGGCAATCTTTTGGTACCACTCGAGTTAACAATTAGCAATTAATTGAAAATTTTTTGAATTATCCCAGTATTGTTGGAAGAATCATTTCATTATTAGGAATATTTTTGTGATCATTGTGGCATACACACTGAGACAATTCAAAAGGTTCACGACGGATTTTAGAGTTAGCCCACTACTCGCGCTGTGTTTACCTCCTACCACTCTGAATGTAACAGTGGACCTTGTGCCCTCACTCGGAGAGTATTGCACTTAAAAATGTCCCAGTCGTCGCGGATTATAGAGCTTAAAATCCTCTATATGTTAGTGTAGACATCTCAAAAATGACCACCAATTTTGAGTTGTCCCGGTATCGTTACCGGAAGGCGATTTGTACCTATATTGTTTAATGAATATTTAATATTATTTACCACCAACTTTTTCTTGAAAACATCACTTTCTAAACAGTGAGGTCAGTCGTGTGGTATGACAAACTGGGGACTTAGGTATTTTTTATACTAAATTTGCCGCAAGGGAGATACGGTGTATACGAAGAGGTACTCTTCTGGTAAAAATATGCATGTGCATCCTTTTTTAAACGAGTAGGGATTTTTTTCAAATAAATGGCAGTAATAACTCATTTTCAGAGAAATATGGAGTTACACAGTTTACAAATTAGGACGACAATATGTCTGGTTTCATACAGATATATAAACGTAAATAAATCTAATATTTAAAACCAATTTATCCAAAAGACACTAATACTGTTATCCATATATTTCTTAATGGTGAATAAATAAAATAAACGCATACCTTTCCAACAATAATATGGAAATCATTAACAAATTTTAATCCAACTTTCAAAACAAATCCAGTTGTGAAGGCTTTTATGTGCCTGAAGGCTTTTGTATGCTTTCATCTGCTGCTTAAAGTAGTAACTGTGAGACTCTACCAGATAATAATATGTATAAATATGTATCTATTTATAATAGCATTATAATAGTAATTGGTGGAATATGCACTTTACTGTAAAATCCAATTCTGATGACTGAATTGTGTATGAATCTAAATCTCTCTAATTATTTATAGCTTCAATGAATATCTAAAACAATAAAAGAAATGTTATTGCTTGCAAAATTCATAATTATTGATAAATATCAGGGAAAATGAACAGTAAATAAAAATTGTTTCGCCTACTTTTTTTCCAACATTTGGAGTTTCCAATAATAATTTTCTTAAATAATCACTTTGCATTGTGGTAAATTTATAAAATTCACAAATTACAAACAAAAGTTTTAAAAAATACACAAAAAACAGCCAACAAAATCCAAATGAATCCAAAATATGAAACGACGGTACAAACATAACCTATAACCTTTGTTTTGTAACTTTTAAGCTTCTCCCAATTTCGTGACGTCAGCCGTCAGACTTCGGCTGTCTGAAATGAAAACGTCTTTTAAACGTATTTTAACGTCATTAATTTTACGTATTTAAAATCACCTACAAAAGACGTCGGTATGACGTAATGTTCAACCACGTGTGTATATTCAATCAAAATCTGACGTTCCCTCGACGTTATTGACGTCTCTTGGTTGCCTGGGCGTTCACGACTAAGTTGAGTGAATGGCTAGAATGCTAGAACATGGGATAAAAAATGCTCTAGGATTCATTTTCAAAATTCTGTTTTGAACTCCTAAGTTCTTCCCTTTCATGTTTGCCCCATTATCATACCCTTGTTTTCTCATATCTTCCAAACGCATTCCCAGTTCATTCAGTTTTTGCAAAATAACTTCTGTAATCCCAAGCCAGTGGTTTCCAGTACGGGCACAAATGCAAGAAAATGTTCTGCAATTTTAACACTTTGTGAACAGGAAATTTTGCGACTACGCTTTTAATGTTTGTTCTATATATTATTCTATACCAATAAAGTTGTTGTAAATGATAGTTCTATACCAATAAAGTTGTTATAAACAGTGCACAAAAATACACTATATACGTTTTTATTACACAAGTCGCATTTAGTAATTTTTTAAAGAGGGCCTCATTTTCAATTCTGCGGGGGGACCCGACCGAGTTTGTTACGCCACTGGTTCTCCTAACGTGCTCTTGTAAAACATAATCAGTTTTTCCAAGAGCTCAACAAGCTTTAAACATTTACCATTGTTTTGATGAAACAGTTTATCAGAATCGCCCCTCAATGAAAGACATTGTTGTGCTAAGAACTGTATTATTGATATAAGTCCTTTTATTACATCTTTCCAATGGCGAGTGTCTAAATTTAGAACTTTTTGTGGTTCTTCGTCTATGGTTTTGCCCGATGTCGCTGTGACTGTAGATGAGCTGGAGACTTAACGTGTCTGGCCAAAGCTTCAGCCATATGTTTTAAAATATTGATCCATTTTCAGTAAATTTAATTTTGACATTAGAAAATATTTTACAGAAAAACAATACACAGAATTGTTTGTCAGAATAAATTAACGACTTTCTCTAAACATTTTCAACATTGCACATTTTGTAACTGTAGTAGTTAATTGTAAATCTATGATATGTTATATGTTATGATCTGTTATCTATTATTCTATGATTATTATTTCTTCAATTTAAAAATTGGCTGTCCTCTAAAATTTGCCGCCTCTAACTTTGCCGCCCTGGGCAGCCGCCCAGTTCGCCCACCCCTGGGGCCGGGCCTGGACGCACCACAATATTCGGGTCAGCCTCACGCTGGGTTAAAAGGCGGGCCATTCACGCTCTGATTTGTATTACCTCTAGTAGTAAAGGCTGATTCACATTATAGCTCAGGTCACGGTTCGCTCACGCTCAGCTCAAGGTTCGGTCAACTATTCTTACACGCATCTTAATCATGCTGTCCGCACTAAACACGACGGTCAAGTTCCGGCCCTTTTTTTTTGACTGCGTGGTTTCTCCGAGAGAATATTTTGATCGTGGCTTGAGCTGACCGTGAGCGGAGCGTGACCTGAGCTATTATGTGAATCAGCCTTAAGGCTTTCGATGTTGGATTTAAAATCAGGCCGTGAATGGGACGGTTGGGTGGGTTAGTTGTACCACTAGTAATACCACTAGTGGTATTACTAAGAAAGTTGGAGCGTGAATGCTGATGTTGGATGTTGGATTAAAAATTTCCACTACACTGAGAGTCATAATTTAAGGATATAGAAAGTGTATGCTCATTTTCGTAGTTGATTTTTTCGTGAACGGATTTCGCAAATTTTTTTTATTATCTTAGATATTTCTTTAGTATTTACACAGTTGTGAAAAGATTTAATTAAACTTCTTTTTTGTACTTATACCGGGCGGAAGAAAAGTAATGTTTTTCTTATGTAATGTTTGAAACACCCTGTAGGGAGAACGAGGTACAAATATGTATATAGATCGAAATCGTATTGTAGTCTTATGTTTTGTGAACATTTTGTTTTTTGAATCTCCCTGATATCTTAGCTTTCTAAAGATAAAGAAAATATCAAAGAAAATAGGTGGTTTATTCCTTAACATATATTTTAACTGAAAAAAATAACTAAATTAAAACTAAAACATAACAGTTAACAAAACTTTAAAAACAGAAAGACACATAACGTAAACACTTCTTATCGACACCTATTATAAGTTGATAAGAGGTAATTGTCGATCAGGTAAGCGGTATGCACAGCACAAGATAAGAGAGACGAGATTGTTTAATGGAGGCTCTATGTTTTGGGGTGGAATTTCCCTGAAAGTAATACGGATTCGGTGTCTCTCTGGAGGCTTTTTAAATATCGAGAGGTACATTACAGATATTCTTTTTTTTTAACACTCTTTTTCTTTCGCACTATATTGTTATGATCTGCTTTCTATTATATTAATTATTATTTACTTGATTAATTATTTAATTAACGCAAATCATACATAAAAATTAAGAAAGAATCTCAGGGTGCCTTTTTATAATATAAAAAAATGTCTAAATTATCTTATGTTATAATTATCTTCTCTCGTGGTTTCAGTATCTCTTAGTTGATCCTTATCGGGATAAAATAGGAAAAGGAAATAAATAGAAAAATCATAAATAAAAACATACAATTACCTTTATTTTCAAAAGCAATGTTCTGTAAATTTATCAATTAAATTCTATGGGCATAACTGTCCAAAAGAAACTTTTACCATATAAATAATTAATCTAATTCAAACAAAGATTTATCGCTTTGTTCTTGATACCATTAATAAACCCAGCTAAACAAACAAATTTGGTATTCGCAAAATTACTTATACTTCCTATTAAATTTTTGAAATATTGGAATCTTAAATTCATATGCTTTTACGTAAAAAAATTAACTTCTGATTATAAAAAAAATCTATCACATAGGTTATTGACTGACCTTTTTGATTCACACACAATGATGTCTCCTCTTGACCCAAACAGTTCCTCCTTGTTGATTATGTTAGGCTACCAATCAAAGCTCTCTCCGTTCTCAGCAAACAATCCAGCAGGATACCAGCAACTATTTCTCCAAAACACAAGCCAGGCCTCTTTTTTGCCAGTACTCGTTCAATAAACTCCAAAACTCTTTCCTCTCTTTCTCTCAACAATAATCTCCTGAGACCCAAGTATCTTTTTTACTTGGTGTCACAAATAATTTTTATAATGATAATTCTTGTAACTTACTCTCTTGGACTGTACATAATCAAAGAGATATTTCTTCTCGATTTGATTTGTCTCTCGTACCACTTTTCGGCTACTCCCACTATCAAAAAAAAAACACTAGTACTTGCTGCTGAACTACTCACGAAAACTTTTGACTGCCCCTTTTGGATGCCGGTAACACAATAATCTTTTCTTTTACAAACTGTCTCAACATTCAAACAAAACTTCCCCCATTCCAAATTGCCAAACCAATCAGAAACATTTCTGTCTCCACTCTTCCTCTGTTTCATTCGAAAAAATCCAGTCATTCTATCAAACAATACTTCTACTCAAAACTTATGACTTTTCGGAAATTATCTAAATATTTCTATCATTAAACAAACATATTTAAAATTCCAAACTTTCTTTACCTTAATTTTCCAAGAACTAATTACCGATGGCTTCTATATTTCCCGTAATAAACAATCGGTTTAAAATACTAATCCTAAATAACTTTCACTTCACTTTTATTTACAAAAATGTTTTTAATATTCTTCATGGAAAAATTCATTAAGGAGAAACCATTTTGCGTTGAAAGCTAACTTCTAATAAATATTTACAGATCAATATACAGAGTGTATCAAATTTATGTGCCCGCGTTATATTAAAAAATTAAAATTTTCATTCTATCTTTGATTGATAAATTGAAACACAATAATATATAGGCAATAATTTCGTCTTAGTGGTATGAT
Organism: Diabrotica virgifera virgifera; assembly: GCF_917563875.1. Classification (NCBI taxonomy): domain Eukaryota; kingdom Metazoa; phylum Arthropoda; class Insecta; order Coleoptera; family Chrysomelidae; genus Diabrotica; species Diabrotica virgifera. The sequence goes on from NC_065449.1 coordinate 216,708,704, forward strand.
AAGACATGACCTCCTCACGTATCGCAGTCGTCAGTTAAAACACATATTTAAAACCGTCTAGTTTCTTTGTTATTAAAGATATCAGAGAAATTTAAAAAATAAATGGTTCACAAAAAAAGAGACTACAACATAGTATCAATGCATAACCACCATTTTACCTTTTCCTTCCTAAAGGGTGTCTCAAACTTTTGTTTCGGTTAAAACACATGTTAAACTACAAAACCTTCTATTTTCTTTGTTTCTAAAGATATCAGGCACACTAAAAAAACAAAATGTTCACAAAACATAAGACTATAATACGATTCCGATGCATACTCATTATCGACCTCGTTCTTCCTACAGGGTGTTTCAAACTCAATTTAAGAAAAACATTTCTTTTCCTCCACCCGGTATAAGTACAAAAAAGAAGTTTAAGTAAATCTTTGCACAACTGTGTCAATACTGAAGAAATATCTAAAATAGCAAAAAAAATTAGCGGGATCCATAATCCGTTCATGAAAAAATCAACTATGAAAATGAGCATAAATTTTCTATATCCCTAACTTATGCCTCTCAGTATATTACGTATGGGATGTCTACAAGTTTCTTTACGCAAACATTCCTAGTTTGCAAATATTTAATAGAAAATAAAAAATTAACACAAAAATGAGCCTTATTAAAATACACGGTTGTTCATTATCTACTTTTTGTTGGGACCAATCATTTTCCTTTCGGTAAATAAAGACCAGTTTCTTATTAATCTGAAACTATTTTCTTTTGGCATCTTATGCAAATTTACTATTTGAATTGGGAATAAGCCACGATATTAGTTATACATTAAATTTATTTGATGTTTCGACTTCCACTTCGGAACATTTTCATAACGATTTCAGAAGTAGAAGTCGAAACGTCAAATAAATTTAATTTCTAACTAACATTGTGATTTATTCCCAATTAAAATGGTAAATTTGCTACGAGTCCGTACTGTAACTAGTATTTCCTCCGTGTATACAATTTTCTTACAACATCAGCTCCAAACAAAATCTCAATTGGTACATCGCTGAGCAAAGATCCCTAGGTTCGTAAATAAATAATAGAAAATAAATTTTAATGGCACGAAAAATTGCTACTATTAAAAATACACGATACACCCACACACAGCAAAGTAAATCCCAGCTACAGTTTAGAAAAATTTTTATTTCTTTCTAAAATAGATTATAGCTACCCTACATCTTAAAAAGTCGTAAAAATGAATTAGTTCATATCAGCCCTAGACAAATGCTAGAGAAACGAAACTTATGGCATGCTTAATTATAAAACCTCAACTTGCATGTACCTACTCAATTTTTAAAAACACAAATCCTCCGAATTATATTTTGCATAGGCTTTACTCGATACATTTTTTAGTGTACACCACCGTGAAAACAGGTGGCTGAAATGTAAGACCTTTGTTGGCGGCTAGAAAAATAAAATGTTGGGGCGTGAATGGTCTAGTAGTACGACTAGAGGTACCACAAAGTAGTACCACTAGAGGTACTACAAATCAGAGCATGAATGGGTTTTCAATAGCGATAATATATTTTGGACGAATAGTATTTATGCACAGGACTGTTTTATGAACTCGAAAAATGGTATTTCCATAAACTTTAATTACAATTTATTCCGTTATTAATAATAATTCAGAGTTGGCACAATGCTATGAAATGATTGTGATTTCGGGTGTAATCATTCGGATTGTAAATTTTATCGCATTTGAGTGATATTAAATTTTCCATAAGATGTGTGCAATTTGTAGTTTTATAAGCAACTTCGGAAGGCTAGGCTATGTGTAGTTAATTTCAAAATGTAGACAATTTTAAAAATTATAAAAAGTACTGTCGTGATTATATTACAAAATTATAAAGCGGTTAATTTAATAAATTATGCTTGCTTTCATCAACGAAAATAAATATTTTATAAAAAGAATAATGCCAAGAACGATGCAATAAAATATCGCCATTATTATAAAAACCATGTTTGCCAGGTTAAATAAAAGACACGATAGTCCAGGGATTTTTGCAGTTACTCGAGCGCATCAAATTAGCATAATGGGGAGAAACCTGGTACCCTGCAGATGTACCTTTACCATATATTGGCTGTTAACACAGGGTAGTTCGTTAAAGGGGGCCCGAAAAAAAAATATATCCTTAAAAAAACTCGAAATTGTCAGGTTAAGATAAGGTAAGTTAAGTACATGCAAAAGAGTATATATTTCAAAAATCTGACGATTTGAGACGGGCGTAAGGAAATGGGCGAGTCCCAAAGTTTCACAAGAAAAAAAACGAATATTTCGCGAAATGAATGACAGATCGAAAAACTAAAAAATATGTGCTCAATATTTTTTAAAAATCTATCGAATGATACCGAACACGACTTCCCACGGAGATGGGTGGGGGGTAAATTTAATATTTTAAATACGAATCCCACGATATTTCGCGAAATGAACATCAGATCTAAAAACGGTTAAATACCTACATTTATTCAATATTTTTGAAAAATATATCGAATGGCATCAAACACGACCCCCCACGGAGGTAGGGTTGGGGGTTACTTTAAAATCTTAAATAGGAGCCCCCATTTTTTATAGCAGATTTGGACTCCTTACGTAAAATTAAGTAACTTTTATTCGAAACATTTTTTCGAATTAGAGATAGAAGGCGTTATAATCGGAAAAAACGATTGTTGGAAATGGAAAACTAAATTAAAAAATGGCAAGCCCCCACTAAAATAGACAACTTTACTTAACTTTTTTTGGTTTTAGGACCTACTCTTCACAACCCAATAGGTCCCCAAAGCGCTCGAGTGACTGCACATTTAGCATACTTTGCCCCCCTACTATCAATAATTGGACAATATAAAGCGGTATTTGAAATTCTACCATAGCAAGTAGAAGTTTACCTCTATTAACTGAGTCGTATGCGGCTTTGAAATCCACGAATATGTGGTGAGTGTCGACGCCGAACTCTAGGATTTTTTCAAGGATCTGCCTCACTGTAAAAATATCTGGTCCGTTATTAATTTATTGGGACGGAAACCGCACTGATATCCTCCCACTATTTGCTCGGCGTAGGAGGGGAGGAATATTTTGTACAATACGTTGGAAAACACTTTATATGCCATATTTGATAGAGTTATGCCTCTATAATTATCACACACCATCATTTCTCCCTTTATGTGTAGAGGATACAGTACACCCAACTTCCAATCTGTGGGTGTTTTTGTCTGTTTTCACCTCAGATCGTAGTTTTCAGTTTATGCATGTGTTTCAAGAGGGTGTCACGGCGATTTTAACAAGCTCAGCAGGCAGATTACCCGAACTGCGGGCTTTATTATTTTTCAGTGTTTGGCTTCTCTAATCTCTTCTTTGGTGGAGAGTGACTGCCGTATGGGTAACTTTTTTAACATGTTCTACAATAATTTCTTGTCTTCATTTGTTGGTATAATTTTAGAATCTAGACAAAGGCAAGGATTACCTACCGAAACGTTGATTTTAAATAAAAAGATAAACTAATTCTAATTTTAACCTCACTCATTGAATAAATATTTTAGAAACAGAATAACGGCGAAAAGATACAATAAAATATCGCCATTATTGTAAAAACCATCTTTACAGAAAATCGCGAACTGCTCCCTTTATACGGTTTGTTCACCATACTGGCCCTTTGTCGAGACATCTGGCAAAAAGCGTTCTAAAAAAATAAAAAATTTTATATATTCACTTTTGGATACCCTGTCGCATGTCTTTCTCGGAATACGAGGAGTACGTACTTCGTCTAAACTTCTTCGCTTCAATCATCGGACGCTTAATTGAACTTTTTTCTCAAAAGGCCACGAATTAAATTTGTGAGAAGAAACCATACTAAAACTTTTTGTACTGCTCCCGGCTTTAAAAAAATCTACAATAATACCTTTCGCATCATCATCATCATCATTATAAGTGGCGTTAAAGCTCTTTATGAGCCAAAGCCTTCTTCAGAACAATCTTCCATTCGCCCTGTCTCTGGCAACTCTTCTTCATGGTCTAATTACAATAGATTTTAAATAATTCTCTAAGTTGTCTTGGTACCTAAGTCTCGGTCTTCTTCTTGCTCGTTGTCCTATCGGTCCTGTTCGGTCAAAAACTTTTCTGACTATGGCATCTTTCTCTCTCCTGATTACATGACATATCCATCTAAGGCGTGCTACCTTAATGAATTTTACGTCAGTTTCCCCAAAACTTCTATACAATTCAAAGTTGTAACGCGTGCGCCACAAACCTTGTTCTTTTATGCCGCCATATATTCGTCTTAGGATTTTTCACTCAAAATTTTTAAGCAGTTCTTGGTCATTCTGTGTAAGTGACTAAGTTTCTGAACCAAATGTAAGCACTGATCTTATTAGTGTTTTGTAGATAGTCAATTTAATTTTTCCAGGTATTTTTGGGGCCATCTATCTTCTTAAGCCATAGTAACACTTATTGGCGAACACTGTTCTTCTTTTAATTTCTTCACTAACATTGTTATCTTTAATTAGCAGCGAGCCTAAGTATATGAAAGTGTCGACACCTTCCAGTTCTACGTTGTCAGTTAGTATTCTTGTATTTTTGTAGGTGTCGGGTTGCTTGATCTAGTGCAACACATATATTTGGTCTTTTGAACATTTATATGTAGTCCCATTACCTGTGTAGTTGCTCTTAACGGCCGAAATGCTTCAGTCAGAGATTCTGTGGGCCTACTATGATGTCTATGTCATCTGCGTATCCGACAATTTGTACTGATTTGTTAAAGATAGTACTATGCGTATTAACCTGGGACTCTCTAATAGGGGTCTTAGTCCATTTTTGCAATGGAAGGGTCTTGAGAAAGCGTTTTGGATTTTTACCATGTTCTTCTCTTGTGAGTGTAAATTCAGTTAATTGGACAAGATGAAGCGGTATTTAAAATTCTACCATAGCAAGTAAAAGTTTACCTCTATTAAGTCCACGAATATGTGGTGGGTGTCGACGCTAAACTCTAAATGTTCGAGGATCTGCCTCATTGTAAATGTCTGGTCCGTTATTGATTTATTAGGACGGAAACCGCACTGATACTCCTCCTCCCACTATTTGTTCGGGGTAGGAGGGGAAAAGTATTTTGTACAATACGTTGGAAAACACTCTATATGCCATATTGAGTAAAGTTATTCCTTTATAATTATCACACACCATCATGTCTCCCTTTTTGTGTAGAGGATACAGTACACCCAACTTCCAATCTGTGGGTGTTTTTGTGTTTTCATCTCAGATCGTAGTTTTCAGTTTATGCATGGGTTTCAAGAGGGTGTGGCCGCCGTTTTTGGAAAGTTCAGTAGGGAGATTACCCGAACCGGGGGCTTTATTATTTTTCAGTGTTAAGATGGCTTCTCTAATTTCTTCTTTGGTGAAGAGTGGCTGCCGTGTAGGTAACTTTTTTAACATGTTCTTCAATAATTTCTTGTCTTCATTTGTAGGTATAATTTTAGAATCTACAAAAGGCAAGGATTACCTACCGAAACGTTGATTTTAAGTAAAAAAATAAACTCTGATTCTAATTTTAACCTCACTCATTGAATAAATATTTTAGAAAAAAATAGCGGCGAAAAGATACAATAAAATATCGCCATTATTGTAAAAACCATCTTTACAAAAAATCGCGAACTGCTCCCTTTATACGGTTTGTTCACCATACTTGCCCTTTTTCGAGACATCTGGCAAAAAGCGTTCTAAAAAAATAAAAATGAAAGTTTATATTCTCTTTTGGATACCCTGTCGCATGTCTTGCTCCAAATACGACGAGTATTTCGTCCAAACTTCCTCGCTTCAATCATCGGACGCTTTATTGAACTTTTTTCTCAAAAGGCCACGAATTGAATTTGTGAGAAGAAACCATACTAAACCTTTTTGTAGTGCTCCCGGCTTTAAAGAAATCTACAATAATACCTTTCGCATCATGCACCCAAAATATTATTTTCGAACAGCGACGGAACAGAAAAGGTTGAATATAAAAATGTAACGGAGGAAAAAAATCAGATAAGATGGTGGTCGTGAATGGTAAAATAAAACGGACTGAAAATTAGTTAACATAAAAGGTACCTCAGTTTTTTACAGTTTTACTGTGACAAATATTTAATCGTTTCAATACTGCTGAGTTATATAAATCCCCACAATAATTTAAACTGGATCGTTAATAGGTCTGGATCCCTCGTATGAAAAACAAGTTGATTAACAGCAAGCTGAAAATTTGTTAATAGCTTAAGGGTGTCTAGTCGGATAAACTTTGATATATGGGAACACTGGAACAGGGGCAGTTTTAATTGTGGAACAGGTTAAAAATTTGGAACGGTCACACCACGAAAACGGCACATTTATTTTGTCCGACAGAATAGACTTAAACTCTCCGAACAGAGAATTAACTCTCATGCAAAAATCAGACTGCTATTTATCACCTGTCATAATTCCTGTCATTTGACATATTCTACATGTTCCACTCATTAAAACGCCCATTTGGTGATAAATAGCAGTCTGATTTTTGCATGAGAGTTTAATTTCTGTTCGAAGAGTTTAAGTCTGTTCTGTCGGACAAAATACATGTGCCGTTTTCGTGGTCTGACAGTTCCAAATTTTTAACCTGTTCCACAATTAAAACTTCCCCTGTTCCAGTGTTCCCATATATCAAAGTTTGTCCGACTAGACACCCTTAAGCTATTAACAAATTTTCAGCTTGCTATTAATCAACTTTTTTTCATACGCGGGATCCAGACCTATAAACACGGATGTAAAATGTATTGGTATGGATTAAAAATAAAAGTTGTTCTCCGTATATTTACTAGATTTTTATTAGTTTCTATCGTTTATTCAGATATGTGTGCCTATTGTACAATATCAATATAATATAAAAAGGTAAGTCAATGCATTTTTTAGCAAGTTTTTTATATAGGCGTACATTTTATGCCTTCTGAGAGTTATACATCCCAGCAGTGATGAAACGGAGAAAATAATATATTCTCCTATTTATCCCAGCAGTGTCTTCTGAAATAATCTTTATTGCATTTCAGGATGCATCCTGCTCTCACGTAAAACTAATTGGAAGATACAATCGAAAACTTATCTGATTTGGAGAAGCCACAAGATCAGTTTTACGAGAGTAATGACAGCGTTGATTCAGATTATAAATGCACTGATACCGACTCCAACTCCTCATTAGAAGAACCTGAAGTTAAAGAACTTGGAAAACCAGCTGAAGAGGAAGTGGATAATCAAACTGAAGCTGAAGATAGTAGTGATTCAACTGATGATGCACAGCAGCAACAAATTGTAGTTTCAGGTTTCGATTGGATCACATATTTTAACAACTTCGTCCCAAAGTATTTTATCCCCTCGCATGAAAAATCAACAAAATTATAGATAAAACAAAAACAAAGATTCTTGTGTGATTGACTGCTTCTATATAATATTTCAGTAAAAGTTTTATTATACAAATAAGTCAATAAACAAATCTACGTTTGAAAATATTGGAAGAACTAAAATAAAGAAATATCCAAGTGCAATTAAAGTAGGCTAAATGCAAAGGTCTAGACGCAAGTTTTTAGGCAATACAGCCACAAAGAAGAAATATCCAGGAGTCGGATTTTACTAGTTATGTCTGTTATAATTCAATGAACCCCATAAACCAAAGGATATAGAGGTGTTTGTTTCTAGTATCATGTTCATGTGATGGTAGATTGCTGTCTGTTTTCATGGTGTGATATTTTGAAGACACACAAAGAAAGTATAACAGTTTTAAGTCAAATATATTACTCTCCCTATATAATTTATCTGTAGAGTGAGTGTATGGTTTAGACATAATAATTTTCAAAAATCTCTTTTGTATGATTTCTAGTGGGAGAATGTGTGTTTTTAGGGCCCTTCCCCAAGCCAGTATACCATAACGGAGATGACTTTCTACTAGTCCGTAATATAGTGTGCGAATGCGAAGGTATATATTATTAATAGTACTACTGCACTACACTAAGTATCTAAAATTGTTTATATTAACAGCAAACAGTCAAACTAGTCAGAAACCGTCAGCAAACAGTTGGTCAGTGAGAGAACATGATACAGTCACCAGTGCTATCCCCTCTACTCGCGCTGGTCCACTATTCGCTGATGGTTTCAAACCGTTTGAAACTGATGCTAGAACAAACCTAATATAAATAATTATTTTATTTCATTCATTTCAATTATCATCTTATTTAAATAAGTGCTTCATTAAATAAGCATTTCTGATAATACACTGAGCAGCAAAATTAACGCACCACCTTAAAAATGGGACATTTTGGATGTCTCGTATTTTCCTAAAACTGTTGTCATTTTTTTATTACGTTGTAGCCTTATTATTTAGGAATATCGATCTAGTAATAGTGTTGCTGGACAGGTAAATATCATTGTATACCGGGTAATCATACCGTATTTTTTCCTTAATCTCAGGGTGTTTTTTCGGAACACCCTGTGGAATATTTTAGCTGGTATAAAATATTGAAATTAAAACCTAATTGTAGCTTTAGGCTTTCTTAACATTTTGTTTCTGATTCATTCGCTTATATTGGGCGATACAAAAGTTAGGAATGTTAACAACTAGCCATGTTTTTCATCAATAAATCCACATTGTCTGCTTAGAATAAACAAGCCTAAAATAGACTATGAGAAATTAATAATTTGAGATACGTCAAATTGTTAACAGTCAAATAGTGTCTGGTTTGTTGTGAAAATTAGTAGATTCTTTATTTAAAGTTTCAATTAAATACGTAATTTTTTTCTTGTTTGGTGGAAATAGAACAATGAATTTGACCCGTGACGAGTGGCTTCAAGCAAAATGTACTTTTATAATGCAAAAAACATCTGATCCCTATCATATTAGCTAAGTCCTTTGCTATGTAAGGTCACTGCTTGAACCTACTCATCACGGGTCAAATTCCTTGTAGCACGTTCCACTTTCGCCAAAAAAGAAAAAAAAATTACGGACTTAATTAATGAAACTTTAAAAAACATATCAACTAATTTTCACAACAAACCATTTTGACTGTTAACAATTTGGCATATATCAAATTGTTAATTTCTCATAGCCTACTTTTAGACCGGGCTGCATCGTCGCCTACCGAAATTATTCCGATTCGATTTTTTTGTACAAACTTACTCAAAAATAGGTCCTTATAACATATACACAGAGTGACGTGGTCGAAAAATTGTTTAAACAATTTTTTTAAACAAATTCACAAAAATATTTTTTTTATTTCGAACAATTTTTTTTAGATAATTTGGGTCATTATGAGCAAAAAAGGTCTGTTTCCATTTTTTTCTAAAACTAATTGTTGTCGAGTTACATGCGATCAAAAATTTGAAAAACGCGAAAACGGCCATTTTCAAGGCTTAATAACTCGGTTAAAAATTATTATTATGAAATTCAAAAAGTGACCAAATCAAGTGTCAAACCACTTCTTCAAGGTACTGAAGAGATTTTTGTCATTGTTTTATTACAAAAGCTTTTATTTATAATTATTATCTATTAGCGCTATAGTTCAGGATGTATCGTCGCCCCCGTTAGTGAAATTATTCCGATTCGATTTTTTTGCACAAACTTACTCAAAAAGAGGTGCTTATAACATATCCACAGAGTGCCGGGCGGTGCCGTGGTCGATAAATTGTTTAAACATTTTTTTTTTCAAACAAAGTCACAATAATAGTTTTTTAGTAGATAATTTGGGACATTCTGAACAAAAAAGGTCTCTTGTTATTTTTCTCTAAAATTGATTGTTATCGAGTTATACGCGATTTAAAATTTGAAAATTGTGAAAATACTCACATAATTATGTATAACGTATTAGACATATAGGCATACCTATAACTCGACAACAATCAATTGGAGAGAAAAATCACACGAGAGCTTTTTGCTCAGAATAACCCAAATTATCTAAAAAAACTTCGCAGTGAAAATATTAATTTTGTGAATTTGTTTGAAAAAAATTGTTTAAACAATTTGTCGACCACGGCACCGCCCGGCACCCTGTGGCTGTATTATGAGGACCTCTTTTTGAGTAAGTTTGTGCAAAGAAATCTAATCGAAATAGTTTCGCTAAAGGGGGCGACGATACAGTTGGAGTATAGCGCTAATAGGGAACTTGCATAAATTTTTAAATTCGAAAAAAATGTTATAAATCACAACAGAACATAATTTAAAACATGTATCAAAGATAAAAAAGTTTTGTTTGTCTTGCGTTTGGCCCCTAAAGACGATTAAAAATTTAAATTAACAGGTGGTCCAAAACGCGTCGTGACGTCACTTGGTTTTACGTTAACATTTTTCCAATAAACAGAATTTTAAATTAGACGTTATAAACGTCAGTAGAAAATACATTTATGTGACGTTACAAGTGTTTTTGATCGTTTGAACTATTCATAGAAAATGTCTACTTTTACAAAAAAGTTTTATTTTCAATAGTAAACCTTCGTTCTTTTCCTCCAAAAACAGTATAAAACTCCAATTTTAACAAACTGGTATATGTTATTACAATGACATACGATAAATGTCATTAGTATATAAATATTTTTGACTTATTCAATGACGATGAACTGGCCAAATACCCAAGTAGGTGGAGGCCAATAAACTAAAGAAGGAGAAGAAGAACATACCTAAATATAAGGTTGTGTCTAGGTATACGCTAACGTGTACGCAAATAAAAAAGTTAGAGTGTCAGTGATTTCTTATTTTTTATTTGTTTCGTGTTTGTTTTTAAATTAACTATGGAGTGTGGACAATTATTTAGTTCTTTTAATGAGTTTAAGAACATTTTAAAACAGTACGAAAAAGATAAGAGACTATAAATTAATATATATTTTTTTAGTTATAAATGAAATAGTATTACCGTCCAAGATTAATAAAAGGAAGACATAAAGCTTTTACAATAATAATTAACTTGTTCTGAAGCTATTATCTTTGTGGCATTTTTGTAATCAACTATTCTAAATGGAAATTAAGCCACAATTTAACTAAAAATTGATTTTATTAACGTTTCGACGTCTAAACCGGATACCGTTGTCAAAATACAAAATATTATTAAATTAAACAAAAATGTTATTGCATAGTAAAAAAATTTTTCCAATAATTTATTTAATCTGACTAATTTTTGTATTTTGACACTGACATCCGATTTGGACGTCGAAACGTTAATAAAATAATTTTTTAGTTAAATTGTGGCTTATTTGGTATTTAGAATAGTTGATTATAATAATTCACTTACGTATAAAAATTATTTTAACAATATTTTGTACCTACATGTCATGTCAACTAAATACATATAATTATTTTGCTAACCTAAATATATACTTTTATATATACATTGATTTATTACAATTAAGTTTGGAACATCTGAATAGTTCTGCTTCCCTTCCCTTAACAAATATTTTTCTATTAATCAAACACTAAGTATATCAAAATAGCATGTACCAAAATATATAGTCACTGAGCAAGCTAAATAATGATGTCACTGGCTTGATGAAGTTTTATTTGCGTCTACCTAACTTTTTTATTTTCCTACACGTTAGCGTGTTCCTAGACACAGCGAAATATAACCATAATCAAAACTAATGCAAGACTATGTGACGTCACGTTCCGTTTGAACTATTTTATACCGCAGAAGACTTTAAATATGTATTTCTAAGTTATTACGAGTTTTTGAAGCGTGAACTCTTGGAAATCTCATTTTTAAACAAAACTGAACATTATTATCTAATAAAAAAATGTGCAAGTTCCCTATTGTTATTAATTAAAAATAGCAGCTTTGTAATAAAATAATGACAAAAATCTCTTCAGTACCTTGAAGAAGGGGTTTGAAACTTGATTTGGTCACTATTTGAATTTCATAATAATGATTTTTAATCGAGTTATTAAGCCTTGACCATTTTCGTATTTTTCAAATTTTTAATCGCATATAACTCGACAACAATCAACTTTAGAGAAACATGACAAGAGACCCTTTTTTGCTCAGAATGACCCAGATTATCTAAAAAAATATTGTTCGAAATGAAAAAATTATTGGTGTGAATTTGTTTTAAAAAATTTTTTAAACAATTTTTCGACCACGGCGCTGCCCGGCACCCTGTGGATATGTTATAAGGACTTCCTTTTGAGTAAGTTTGTGCAAAAAAATCGAATTGGAATAATTTCGCTAGCGGGGCGACGATATAGCCCGGTCTATTTAGGCTTATTTATTAAACTAAGCAGAAAATGAGGATTTATCGATAAAAAACGTGACTAGTTTTTAACGTACCTAACTGTTTAATTATTCAACTTAAGTGAATGAATCAGATAACCGAATGTTAAGAATGCCTAAGGCTACAATTAAGTTTTAATTTCAATATTTTTATATGCTAGAATATTCCTCAGAGCGTTCCGAACTTTGAGGAAAATACACAGTATGATTTTTACACCCGGTATACAATGACATTTACTAGTCTAGCAACAATATTACTACATAGATATTTTTGAAGAATAGGGCTATAACATACTAAAAAATCACTAAAATCGGACAACAGGTTTAGGAAATTCGACACATCAAAAATATCCCATTTTTAAGGTGGTGCGTTAATTTTGCTGTTTAGTGTAGCTTGTATTTAGGTTTCTTTAGTTTTTTGTTAAATACGCCAAATATATAATTTATATTTATGTAATATTTATTTCCGGAGAAATGAAACCTCTAACGAGCCCAAGTTTCTGCTTACTACGTGGCTTCTACACCGACAGAAAAAAATTCTTGACATAAAGGTACTTTATTAATATTTAAGAAAAATCGACTTGTATAATGGGATTTATCTCATTATTTAGATATTTTAGAAATCCTTAAATTACCTTAAAGTATTCGTTAGATATTTATTTATAAAACAATAAATATTACGCATATTTGTTATAATAATTGCAAAGTAGAACACCTTAGTTAAAGTCCACGTTTTGCTTACTCAACAAGGTTGTGATTATTCATTTTGACACACTAACGAGAATATATACAAACATATTTACAAAACGAAGTATTTGATAAATATGGGAACACGATCAGATTTGAGTGATTAGTGGGTCAGTCGAATTAGTTAGTTAGGCTTGGGAGGTTGCTGCCGATAGAGCAGAATAATGTCACTCATCAACTGAATACATTTATACGGTATTAGTTTAACCAAATAAAGAAGTTATGAGTACATAGTGCCTTCCTGTTGTTCAAATTGTGGCTTATTTCCCATAAAAAATACGTAATTATAAAAATGCCACAAGGAAATAGCTTTAGAACAACGATAATAAGAAAATTTTCTTCTCTTCGGGGAGGAAAAAGGAACCACGGTACATGGCTCAGAAAATTTTCTTTTCTAAGGGGGATGATATAATGGGATTTATCTCATTATTTAGATATTTTAGAAATCCTTAAATTACCTTAAAGTATTCGTTAGATATTTATTTATAAAACAATAAATATTACGCATATTTGTTATGATAATTGCAAAGTAGAACACCTTAGTTAAAGTCCACGTTTTGCTTACTCAACAAGGTTGTGATTATTCATTTTGACACACTAACGAGAATATATACAAACATATTTACAAAACGAAGTATTTGATAAATATGGGAACACGATCAGATTTGAGTGATTAGTGGGTCAGTCGAATTAGTTAGTTAGGCTTGGGAGGTTGCTGCCGATAGAGCAGAATAATGTCACTCATCAACTGAATACATTTATACGGTATTAGTTTAACCAAATAAAGAAGTTATGAGTACATAGTGCCTTCCTGTTAAACAAACCCCATTCCAGTATAGTAAATATCCACTTACCACCATACTTGGCATATTGCCTAAGAAATATATCTTTGTATGTAAGATAAAATTTTCTAAAATATTTCAAATAAATTTTAATATATCTAAAGAAATATATCTTATACATGATTGAACTATCACTTTCTTGCAAACTGCAAACCCATTTGTCAGAAAGAAATTATACTTGTTATAAGAATGTCTTAACCGTTATGAAACCTAATGAAAAAAAATGTCTTAACCGTTAAGGTGTTTCTTTTAGACTAACTAATATTTCTTTATGACAAATAAAGCACACGCCATGTTAGATATAGCGTTGAATTGTAGGATTGTATATAGAAGACTATACATTCAAGAAACATATTATAATTTACACATATAAGTATACACATTTTTATAAAGGAACTTACCTGTATACAGTTCTACCATTTATGGAAGCACCTAGTTGGTTAATAGCTCCTTTCAATATTGTTCTGAAGGTTTATATTATATTATTCTCTCCGAGGTGGAAATCGAAACGTCAATGAAATCATTTTTTAAGTTAATGTGGCTTTTAAGATCCTTTCTTTCAGAGTTGTCCATCAATATAGATATCTAAAATGCATATAAAGATACTATTATATTTCTGTTAAAACTACATATTCGGAAATGCAACAATATTATTATTACACCTTAAATTAATAAATTTACTTTTATATACATATGTACGTACCTTCTAACTATCCCTTAGATTTTAAAGAAAACCAACAAATTAAAAATCCATCTATGAAAACGAACTAATGCCATTTACGCCATCTTGACAAACACTAAGATTAAATCACAAATAGTGAATAATGGTTACTGCGCAATTCTTTTGTCGAAGAAAATTTCTTTGCAAGTAGCATTTCGGCATTAATGATAAAGTTTTTCTTTAATAACCACTGTTACTACAGAGGGTATTTCTGAAGAATTATTTCTTGTGATTTAAAATATTTATTTGATTGCAAAAAAATTTCTTGTTCACAAATATAAATATGGATTAACTTAACATATATTTCTTATGGTGCAAAATATTTGTAGTTTTCAATTTAAGAAACAAAAACTTTAGGATAAGAAAATTAAAATGTAACCATTAATGCATTTCTTAGTATTGAAGAAATTATCTGTAAGAAATTATTGAGTGTGTTTAAAAATCTCGTTCCTTTATATGTGAAGCGGTATGTTAAGTTAATAATATGATATGGTAACTTTTAAAAAAGATAGCTCAAAGAAATCAGTATTTTAGGAGAAAAGAAATTGTTCTCTCGATGTATTACTTGAAAACCAAGTGACTGATTAAATAAAAGAAGACACCGAAAATCTAAAAATTGCACCTCATCATCATCTAAGGATTTTTAATGAGAGTGAAACGTACGTAAGGACGTTTATGACGCTCTCAAACGAACTGAAATATAAGACGTCTCTTGATTTGGTTTTACAACGAATTATTTTATATAAATAAAACCGTGTGACCCTTTTCTATCACATATAGCTACCGGCCATGCTGCCGACTTTAAATTTCTATCTTTGATTCGTATATGCAATAGCTCCTTGAAAATCCACTTGCAACCGTATTCGGTGTACGGCAAAAAGCTTATACTCACGTATTCGATATATGAACTTTGAGTGCTCGTATGTGATTATATACTTTCTAGTTTTCATGTGCTTATGTATGTTTCTCGTGGAAATTCTTATCATGTGACTGCCGATCTGTTCACATCCTTTTGTACGTCAAACTTACACAACTGGAATTAGATTGAAAAGAAAATATCTACCTATGTATTATAAAATATAATAAAATATCCATATACAAACAGATATAATACATATAGTTTCAAGAGCTCATCCAAAATTTTTGCTAGTGTTAACTATTTTCAGAAACTAAGTACTTAGTCCACAAAGCCACTGCGCATCCTCTAGGAAAAATATTCTGATTCGTATTTTTTGCACAATCTTACTCAACAAATTTGCATGTTGCCAGATCCAAAAGTGGATCAAACATTTTTTAAACGTTTTTTTTGTTTTTTCCTAAAATAATTTTTTTTACATCGAACAAAGTTTTTTAGGGTTTTTGGATCATTCCAAATAGAAAAGGTCTTTAGTGACTTTTCTCTAAAGTTGATAGTTTTTGGCATATAAGCGATTAAAAATTTAAAAATTGCGAAATCCGCCATTTTTAACCCTCATAAACTATGTGAAAAACTGAAAATTACAATGTTACCAAGGTAAGTAGATATTCTTTAAACATCGGTTGATGAAATCTAGAAGAGTTTTTTTCAATACAATATCGAAAGCCCCTTTGTTTTTTAATTGCTGATCAAGCGGGCGCGGCACTTTTTTTGAACCGTTGCATGTATATGTAAAATACGTAAATATACACTCACCGGCACAAAAACGGGCACCCCAAAAGTGGGTCATTTTTAATGTCTTCTATTTCCTAAAACTGATGTCCGATTTAAGTAATTTTTTAATATGTTATAGCCCTATTCTTTATCAATATAGCTGTAATATTATTGTTGCTAGACAGGTACATTGTCATTGTATACAGGGTGTACGAATCAAACTGTTTTTTTTTTAAACTTTGGAACATCCCGTGGAATGTTGTAGCTTTTATAAAATACTGAAATTAAAACCCAACTATAGCCTCAGGTCAAAAAACCTGAGGCTATAGTTGCGTTTTAATTTAAGTATTTTATAAAAGCTAGAACATTACACAGGGTGTTCCAAAGTTTAGGAAAAAACACAGTTTTATTTGTACACACTGTATACAATGACAATGTACCTGTCTAGCAACAATATTATTGCAGAGATATTGTTAAATAATAAGGCTATACCATATTAAGAAAAATTACTTAAATTGGATATCAGGTTTAGGAAATACAAGTCATTAAAAATGGCCCATTTCTTAGGGTGCCCGTTTTTTGTGCCGGTGAGTGTATGTGCGGAAAAATATTCTGATTTAATTTTGTTTCACCATCTTCTTTGGAAAGGTCTCCTTTTAACAAAATTTCCATGCCGGGATCAAAAGGCAGTCAAAAATTTTTTTTAAACGTTCTTTTTTTGTTTTATCCTAAAAGTAATTTTTTTGCTCTGCACATTTTTTTAGGTTTTTTGGATCATTCCAAATAGAAAAGATCTCAAGGGACTTGTCTCTAAATTGTGATAGTTTTCGAGATATAAGCGATTGAATATTTAAACATTGCAAAATCAGCCATTTTTAATCCTCAAAAACTATGTGAAAAACTGAAAATTTCAATGTTACCTAGGTACTAGATATTCTATCTATAAGCATCGATTGATGAAATCCCGAAGAGCTTTTGGCAATACAATATCGAAAACCTCTTTGTTTTTAATTGCTCATCAAGCGGGCGCGACACTATTTTCAACCGTTGCATGTACATAAATGTAATCGGAAAACATTTGAAGTTTAAAAAAAATTGTTTAAAAAATTTTTTGACCCATTTTTGACGCTGGCAACATGCAAATTTGTTAATAGGGAACCTTTTCAAGCAAGATAGTGAAACAAAAATAAATCAGAATATTTTTCGGCATATGTATTTACGCATATTACATATACATGCAACGGTTGAAAATAGTGTCGCGCCCGCTTGATTAGCAATTAAAAATCAAAGGATTTTTCGATATTGTATTGCCAAAAAAACTCTTCGGGATTTCATCAATCGATGTTTAAAGAATATCTGCAACATTGAAATTTTCAGTTTTTCACATAGTTTATGAGGATTAAAATGGCCGATTTCGCAATTTTTAAATTTTTAATCGCTTATATGTCAAAAACTATCGACTTTAGAGAAAAGTCACTAAAGACCTTTTCTGTTTGGAATGATCCAAAAAAACCTAAAAACTTTGTTCGATGTAAAAAAAATACTTTTAGAAAAAAAAAACAAAAAAAACGTTTAAAAAATTTTTGACCCACTTTTGGATCTGGCAACATGCAAATTTGATAAAAGGGGTCCATTTTGAGTAAGATTGTGCAAAAAATCCGAATCAGAATATTTTCCTAGCGGATGCGCAGTGGCTTTCTGGACTAACTCTGTTATAGATCATTTATAAAAAACCATAATAACGTTGACAGGTATGTTTCTTTTTAAAAGAGATACTGTTTCTTTTAATAAATAAGAAATTAAGAACTAAAAAGTTTATTTCTAATTAAAATGTATTTAACAATTTTAATATTGTATACTTCCACCAAGGGTATCTATGTAAGTCTGTATGATCCGACTTTTAAAACTATTCACAAGTCGATCGATCCTAGTACGTCCCATGCGTATTCAATGGGGTTCATCTTTGGAGACATTGCAGGCCACTCCAAACGGCGAATACCTTCTGTGTCAAGGTTGACATTAAGCGCTTGAGTTCTATGTAGGTGAGAGTTATCATCCATAAATACAAAATTTTCACCCACAGCTCCTCGCCTAATCTCACATTAGGATCCATAATCCGTGTGATGTACCTTTTTCCTGTTAGAATTTCATCAATAACCACCAATCCTGTACATCCGCCTGCCATAATACCGCCCAAAACATAACATACCACCAGCAAAAGGAAGTATGGGTCAGGCATGTGCTTACTGCTTGTGCAGCTCTTGATGGTGCTCGCGATATAGCCCAATAAAATAAAATAAAATCAAAATGTAATTGCGTATAGGTTGGAATAATTTTTTTATCAAAGATTAGGACCAAACATAAGATATTTTCCAGAAAGTATATGATTCATATGAGGGGATCTTTGTTTAAATAATTAAAAATGGGAAATTTTTGCACAAAATTTAATTTTTTAACTGCTGCGGCAATTCATGTTTTTATTAAGATTTTTAAAAAAATTTCTGCCAAACTGAAAAATCTTTTATATTAGACTTACTGAATTAAATTTGGAATTTAATTTATTTAAATAATTGTAAATCAAAATTGAAAAACAAATTTCCAAAAAAATATTATTTGCATTACAGAAAAAACATTATACAACATTTTGTTTTGCAGAAAAATTTGCTCTATGGTACCAGTATAAACCGAAAATAATTGGTTAATGAATATTAAGTAGTTTATGAGATATTTAATTTGTTTATAAAAAATTATCATTTTTTCAATTGCAAAAACGGGGTTGTTGCCGATAGAGTATACAAGTTTTTAAGGTCTCATTTTTTTGCTTTTATGTATATTTTCGACAGATGTATTGACAAATCAAAATTTCAATTATACACCCCTACAAAATGGTGTATTTCAAAAGTCATTTTGAATAATTATTTTTAAAATTTTTGGTAGTTGTTCATTCTAAATATTTGTATGTAATAAAATTGTTAAAAAAATTTTTTTCACTCCCAGTTTTCTTGCTTTTCTATTAATTTTTCTCGTAAACTAATCATTTTAAGTATCATGTGTTATACGTTTTTGAAATCACTACAAAGAGGAGAATCCAAATATTAAATAAAAAAGGTGGTAGTAATTGAAAAAAATAAGGGATGATACGAGGGGTGAGAGAGTACATTTCCGGCAAATCTCAAATATGGCATAATGTCTCCCCCTTCAAGTAGTATTTGACGTGTTTTTGCCTTTCTACTAAAAAGCAGTGATTCAAAAGTTATTTAAGGTGGATAGTTTTATCTGAAAAGCACTGTACATATATTTATTATGTATTTGTTAATTTTTATTCACTTAGATACATAACAGATTTATAATAGAGGTTGTCCACCATTTCTTTATATATTTTCTTTTGTACTCACATTAACTTTGCGAGATTTTGCCAATGATTTGTACAAAGAAAAAAGTTTTTATGTTTCTTTAACAAAATTTTGCTAGTTTGTTAGATTTTTAAAATAAAAATTTGATTTAATACTGTTTTATGGTTATCTTTGGTGCCAACTTTTATTTATCACATTATTAGAGAATTTTTTTTTTAAATATTGTTTATAACAAATTAATGAATATCTATTGCAAACAGATTCATGCAGATGTTATTATTTTTATATGCTGCCCCAAATTAAAAAAATATATTGAAATTGGGCCATTATTCGGAGATATCGCAAACTACTCCTCCGCCAATTTTCAGGCAAAAAGTTTTCATTAAGGTGCTATGAACATCCTTATCTTTCAAAATATTCTAAAAAAATCAAATTTAATTTGTAAGTCCTTTAAGGCGCGTTTACATGTATCCAGTAATTGGCGCCAGTCGCACTGGAACGACAGTGCTGGCATCATGTAAACGCTTTTTTTTCCAGTCCAGCGCTGTCTGCCAGCGCTGTCTCGAATAGAAGGCTGGTCTATTTTTCGTGCCAGTGGCACTCGTCCGCGTCCCCTCTAACCCCGTGCCAGTGGTTGTAGACACGTGTAAACACAGCGCTCCAGTCGCTGGCGCTGTCGTACCTGTGGTTTCAGTGGCCGTATTAGGATTTTTAATAAGAGTGCCAGTGAGATTGGCGCCAGTTACTAGATACGTGTAAACGAACCTATCCAGCGCTGTCTTAGTCAAGCACTCGCATTCCAGTGAGACTGGCACCAGTTACTGGATACGTGTAAACGTTACTTTATATAATAGATTGTTTCTTCAGCTTTGCAGAAAAAATTGTAAAACCTTAATATGAACATGAATTACCGCAGCACTTAAAAAAGTGAATTTTTTACAAGAATAACCCATTTTTAATTATTTAAACGATGATCCCCTCATCTGAATCATATACTTTCTTGAACATATCTTTTGTTTTGACCTAAGCTTTGATAAAATATTTATTCCAACCTGTACGGAATTACATTTTGATTTACATGAAGTGTAATTTTCTTTAATCGGTCTAATACACGAATTCTCCGGCTAACACACTCGTATTTAAACAGATTCTGATCTCGTCTGAAAAAGAGCACATATGTAATTCCAAAATTGTTGAGAAAGCTCTATGTGTTCTTGAGCCCACTGGAGACGGTGCAATATATATCTAGGTTATAGCTGAGGAACTCTTATTGATAGAAGACTCCTTTAAACCTGACTCCCAAATTCTTCTTATTATTGTATACAACAGTTGTACAGTATAGTTACTATACTCGGACTTCCGTAGCATGTATGAATTCTTTTAGAGGGCTGATACAGACATATAATAATTTCTACGAATGGAAACTCTAATATACGTATCTGTTTTGTTGCTCATTGGCAACTCATGGTCTACCAGAGCGAGTTCTATTCGCGATAACTATTGCAAGGGCCAACTCTGAAATTAAATCACGTTTTCCCCAATTTTACCTAATTTTAAATGTTTACACCTTGGCAGAATCAGGTCAATTAAATGGGTATTTAAATATAACAGATCTGGATCCCGCGTGCCAAAAAAAGTTGATTAATAGCAAGCTGAAAATTTGTTAATAGCTTAACGGTGTCTAGTCGGACAAACTTTGATGTATAAGAACATCGCAACAAAGGAAGTTTTAAATGTTGAACAGGTTAAAAATTTGAAACGTCAGACAACGAAAACGTTGCATATATTTTGTCGGACAGAACTTCCAATTGATTTGTTGTAATAGTGTTATAGTACAAATAAATTATGACTACTTCCAGTTTATCAACAGCTATACTTTAAACTCCAATTAAGATATTAACAGCGTTGTTATTTCGAATTAGGTGATGTTTATAATTTATATCTACCAAAAAATTTTTAGCAATGGTGAAGACTGATGAGAAATTCTGGTAAAACCATATTCTTAGATCTCACGTATAAAGAATATTTGTCTTCTTCTTCCTTCTTGTATGTAGGCTTTAAAGCCTGTTTCTTCTTTAATATAAGCCTCTTAAATTATCGCACCATCTTTTTCTTGGTCTGTTAATACTTCTTCTTCCATTTGGTGACTTATCTCGTGCTATTCATACTATCATAATATGATAGTATGATATAGTATGATATGATAGTATGATAGTATGATATTATCCTCTGCCATTCTACTAATATGTTCGTTTCACTCTTGTTTCCGTTTTGTCACCCATCCATTTATGTCTTCTACATTGCATGATCTTTTTATGTTTTCGCTTCTCTCGCTATCCAACAGACTTTTCCCTTATATTCGTCTCCGCCGTGTATGTCAATATAGGTCTAATTGCTGCTTTATAGATTCTTGCATTTGGGTCTTGTCTTAGGTATTATTTGTTCTTCCAGATCGTGTCATTAAGAAATGCCGCCGCTTTACTTGCTTTTAAGCTTTGTTTTCGTACTTCCTCTTTAACATCCCCGTAACTGGTTATATCTATTCAAAAATTTTTAAACCTTGCTTCCTGCTTTGTTATTTTCCCATCAATTTCGATTTTACATCGTAGTGGGTATTTGGATGTTGTCATATATTTGGTTTTTTTTGCTGGTTATGACATATTGTATTTCTTGGCTGTTGTATTGAAGTTGTGTGTTAATCTTTGGAGAAGAATATTTGGATTAATACAATTAAATATAAGGAATCTAAAATATCCAAAAATTAAAACCAACGGGATTTTTTATTTGTAGCTTAAATTTAAATAAATTTTAATTATTTATTTTGTAATTTTGATTATGCCCACACCTACATTTTTGGTTATTTTTAAATCCATAACTTCAACACAAAACTTAGATTGAAACAAATCACGATGAAGTTTCCAATACTTTCACAAACTTTCGAGAACATTTTCGAACAAATTCGGCAATTTTCCAATCTTTTAAAAAGTTTATTTAACTTTTCAATAGTATTCTTATTTTCTGAAATCTAAACAAGAAACAATTTTCAAACTTTTAGAAAAGAGAATAGTCTCTTTGTAGTTTTTCAAAAACTAAACTAAACAAATCTTTTTATAAAATATGGAGGAGTTCGACATATCTTAATGGTTTTTGCAACAATACATCAATAACTTATAATATACAATATATCAGATAAATAAGATAACACCAAAACTTTAGGATAGAAAAAGTGCATTAAATACAAAATTTACTGTGATAAAAAATATGACGTAATAAATATAATAAAAGTGCTCGACTCAAAATAATTAGTAAATTTAACTTTGTGAAAAACGTTAATTTCAAAATATTGCTTTATTTGAGGTTTAAAACTCTAATCTGGATCAAAATAATAATAGGGCAGTCAATCAGGGTGTTTGGCACCGAATTACATCCTACTACGTCCGTTTATTTGATGTTTTTACAATAAGTAGGGAATAGCTCAAGAAACAAAGTCTACCCTTCTCGGATGTGAAAAATCTTTTGGTTAAAATAGCCACGGAATAGGCTAGGGAACATAATTTTAAACAAAAACTTTTCTGTAATTATTTTTTGAAAACTCAATACTTTTTGAGTTATTCGTGGTTAAAAATTGGCCATTTTCATTGAAAACTGACACCTTTTCGGACAGATTTTTGCGAATACCTTAAAAACTATGCATCTAACAAAAAAACTATATAAAATATTTCTGTAGGTTATAAAAAAACAAAAAGATTCGTTATTCGTGATTCCTTCACAAATCTTCTAGTTAAAATACAAAGAAGGATATGGTACGTCAGAAGAGTTTGTTTTTTTTCTGCATGCTAAAATCTATGTATTCAACTTAAAATAATAGAGAAACTGTCGATTTTAGGTGTATAATGATACTAATAACTTTTATAGTGCTTGAAAAGACCTTTAAAATGAGTAATACTAAATGTCGATTTCATTCAAACTAAGCAAGATATTCTGCAAAAAATTAATGACTAATGTATTTTAAAGAAATATATTTAACCCAGCATCCATCAGAATTTAAATACAACGTTTTCCTTTTACAATACTTTGTATTATAGTGTTATTTCTATGTTTAAAAAATTTAACTGCAACTGTTTTTGAAAAAAAATAAGATCAAATTATAGAGCACATTTTTAAATTTTCTTAAAAATCTGCCTTTTCCTCCATGTAACTCGAAAAAGATAAGAGATACGAAAAAAGATACCACACAAAAATATAGGGCTTTTCAGATAAAAATTTACTTTTTATTTTTCACTACTGTATCTCTTATCATTTTCAAGTTACATGGAGAAAAAGAAGATTTTTAGGAAAATTTAAAAATGCGCTCTATAATTTGATATTTTTGTTCAAAAACCGTTAATTTTAAACTCGTCCAGCTTTTTGAACATAGAAATAACACTATAGTAAAAGGTATTGTGGAAGGAAAATGATGCATTTGCATTTGGGTGGATGGGGGTTAAAATTACTTCTCATTTTTTCTTAACCCATTAGCGCCCAGCGTTACCATATGGTAACGTAAAACACATGATTTTTAAAAATTCTGCGGTATGACTATGTAATTAGTGAGCCACATATTTTGAGAACTATCATTTCTAGGAATACTTCAGGCACCCATAAAACGTAACGGATTCGTATTTTAGCCTTTTCTCAACCGTCGAGTGATATAATCATATGACAGTGTGGTTTAAATTTATAGAAAAAGATGGACGTCGTTTTGCGTAAGCAATTTTTGATAGTCTTCTAGTAAATGTATATGCATATTTAAAAAAAACTAAGTTTATTATACCCTAACTTATTATAAATTGTATTTTATCAACAATTAAATGTAGAGAATTCGGTAGTAATAGTCAAAGTACGCCGTTACCAGATGGTTGCGGTGGGCGCTTACGGAGTCATAATCTTATTTTTTTTTTCAGTCGTGGATTTTTGTTAGCAAAAGCCATAGTGTGACTGGTGCGATGGAAAGATAACTCTGTTGTTACAATAGCATCTACGAGTTGTGGTGGTTCAGCATTGGGCACGGTAAAAAAAATTTCTCATGAAGAAAAAGGCCACATTCAAGTAAGTCGGCCTCACTATATTGCTGAATACAATAAAATATGGTGAGTACCGACTGGATCGATCAAGGTGTTTCAACCTACCGAGTAGCAATTTGCAGTAAAAAATGGTACTGGCAAATTGTAACATGGTTGTTGGATGTTGCAGTCCATAATTCATGGCATTTATATAAAAAAAAATAAAAAAAATATCCTTGCTATCGTTTTGGAGAGAATTGGCCCAAGTTCTTCTCGCAAGATATGGAAGTCGTCCCTTATATACAGGAAGACCTAGTCTACATAGACAGAACTTGCCAGATCTTCGTTTTGATCGCTTCGACCATTTGTTACATCAAGCAGTAGAAGGCGATGTGCTGGAGACAGATGTACAACATCTGGACGAACAATGTGTAAAAAATGGAACGTTGGTTTGTGTGTTAATTGTTTTATAGGATACCACACCAGACGATGAAAATATTCTCAAATAAATATTTAAAAAAGAAATAAAAAATTTTGGTTTCAACGATCTTAAAAATTCCTTAAGCGCCCAGCGTTACCATATGGTCACACCATATAATTTTTTTAAAAAAAGACAAGAACCCGAAAAACTTGTTTTTTGGATTAAATTATTAACATTTTCATCAAATTAACCCTAAAAGTAAAGATTTTTAAACAAAAAAAAAACTTGGGCGTTAATGGGTTAAAATACATTAGTTATCAATTTTGTTTGCAGCATATCTCGCTTAGTTTTAATGTAATGGACCTTTAATGTAGCTCATTTTAAAGGTATTTTCAAGCACTACAAAAGGTATTAGTAGCATTATACACATAAAATCGACCGTCTTTGTTATTTCAAGTTGAATGTACAATTTTAGAATGTACCAAAAAACAAACTATTGTTACCTACCATATCTCATTTTGTATTATAACTAGAAGATTTATGAAGACAAATTTCTCATTTTTTATGACATACAAAAATGTTTAATATAGTTTTTTTAGTTAGATGCATAGTTTTTAAAGTATTCGCAAAAAACCGTTAGAAAAGGTATTATGTTTCAATGAAAATGGCCAATTTTCAACCACGAATATCTGAAAAAGTATTGAGTTTTCAAAAAAAATTATGGAACAGTTTTTGCTTAGAATTAGGTTCTCTAGCGAATTCCGTGGTAATTTTAACCAAAAAATTTTCCACCCCTAAGAAGGGGTGGGAACCACCCCCGAGATAAAAGCACACATCGGCATAGGGTAGACTTTGAATTAGGAAGAATTCGGAGACAGTAGAATAGAATTCGGAGGTAATATCCTATTCTTGCTCCCATTGACTGGCGTATAATACCTTAGGAAAAAAAGCCGAAAAATATTTAAAAAATTACTGGTCGCTATTTTTCAACTGGTATATCTGGGGAAAGTCAATAGAAAAGATGTACCATCTCGTTGGTGTCAAAATTTTTAACGCATCATGGTTTTTATTAACATTTAAGCAATAAACGGATCGACACAAATTGGATGCAAACAGCACAAAACAGAAATACATGGAAAAGACTGAGGGAGACCTATATTCAGTGGATAATTTTGGGTTAAATGATGATGATGATAAAATAAAATTAGCGACTTTTTTCATTCATTTCAATATTGTGAAAAAATATTTAGTTCAGAAAAATATGGAAAAAAATATCCTGTTGGTGACACAACCCCTCCAGGCCGAAATCAAATTTTTTTAGTAGTATGGACATCAATAATAATAACCTATGTACTGTTATGATCTGCTTTCTATTACTTTTATTTTAATTGAGTATTTATTTAATTAATTATTGAATTGACGCAAATTATACATAAACAATTAATAAAAAATCTCAGGGTGCCTTTGTGTCATAAAAATTAACTAAAATGGTCTTAGGTTATACTTATCCTTTCTCGTGGCTTCAGTATTTCTTAGTTGATCCTTATCGAGATAAATTAGGAAAATGAAATAAATAGAAAAATCATAAATAAGCACATACAAATACTTTTATTATCAAAAGCAATGCTCTAAGAAACTATCAATTAAATCCTGTGGGCATAATTGTCCAAATGAAACTTTTACCATATAACTAATTTATTTTAAACAAATATTTATCGAAAATGAAAAATGAATAACCATTTTCAATTTCGTTGCAAAACGAAAACACAGCCGCAACATATTCAGTCCGATCAGAGAGTGCAGCAAGCACCTCTACCGGTTTCGAAACTTATTAGTCTCTCATCAGGAGGCACATATGCTGCTCTCTCTGATCCAACCAAAACAAACCCCTGCGTGCAGTCCCGGATTGCAACGAACGAAATGGCATAGATGCCCTAGCGGCAACTGCTAGCAAAAGACTAAGTTTTCACTCTAATGGCATATAAAATAACATAATGCTACTCTACATCCCACCAGACTGAAAACAATGGGAACCTTCTCTGGTTACACCTCCGAGGCTTCTACAATTTGCAAGCCATGCGGATGCTGAGACTAAGGAAGATGAGGGAATTTTACAATTTATAATTCACGTCCCATCTGCTCAGCGCGGTAAAGTTCCAACGAGAATGGTTCCCTTCGTACTCCAATCAGAGTAAACATATAAATCAAAAATGAATAACCATTTTCAATTTCGTTGCAAAACGAAAACAGCCGCAACATATTCAGTCCGATCAGAGAGTGCAGCAAGCACCTCTACCGGTTTCGAAACTTATTAGTCTCTCATCAGGAGGCACATATGCTGCTCTCTCTGATCCAACCAAAACAAACCCCTGCGTGCAGTCCCGGATTGCAACGAACGAAATGGCATAGATGCCCTAGCGGCAACTGCTAGCAAAAGACTAAGTTTTCACTCTAATGACATATAAAATAACATAATGCTACTCTACATTTATATAT
Organism: Diabrotica virgifera virgifera; assembly: GCF_917563875.1. Classification (NCBI taxonomy): domain Eukaryota; kingdom Metazoa; phylum Arthropoda; class Insecta; order Coleoptera; family Chrysomelidae; genus Diabrotica; species Diabrotica virgifera. The sequence goes on from NC_065449.1 coordinate 216,736,214, forward strand.
ATTTATAATATATATTTTACATATATTTGAAACTATCTCTAAGAAATTATCAATTAAATCCTGTGGGCATAATTGTCCAAATGAAACTTTTACCATATAACTAATTTATTTTAAACAAATATTTATCGAAAATGAAAAATGAATAACCATTTTCAATTTCGTTGCAAAACGAAAACACAGCCGCAACATATTCAGTCCGATCAGAGAGTGCAGCAAGCACCTCTACCGGTTTCGAAACTTATTAGTCTCTCATCAGAAGGCACATATGCTGCTCTCTCTGATCCAACCAAAACAAACCCCTGCGTGCAGTCCCGGATTGCAACGAACGAAATGGCATAGATGCCCTAGCGGCAACTGCTAGCAAAAGACTAAGTTTTCACTCTAATGACATATAAAATAACATAATGCTACTCTACATTTATATATATTTATAATATATATTTTACATATATTTATCGCTTTGTTCCTGATACCATTTATAAAATAAGCTAAACAAACAAATTTAGGTATTTTCAAAACTACTTATACTTCCTATTAAATTATTAAAATGTTGGAGCCTTAATTCATATGCTTTTACGCAAATATTTTTTCTGATTATAAAGAACATCTATCACATAAATTATTGACTGACCTTTTTGATTCACACACAATGATGTCTCCTCTTGACCCAAACAGCTCTTCCTTGTTGATTATGTTAGGCTACTAATTAAAGCCCTCTCCGTTCTCAGAATCAATCCAGCAGCATACCAGCAACTATTTCTCCAAAACACAAGCCAGGCCGCTTTTGACCAGTACTCGTTCAATAAACTCCAAAACTCTCTCCTCTTTTTCTCTCAATAATAATCTCCTGAGACCCAAGTACCTTTTTTACTTGGTGTCACAAATAATTTTAATAACTATAGTTCTTGTAACTTACTCTCTTGGACTTTACAGAATCAAAGAGGTTTTTCTTCTCAATTTGATTTGTCTCTCGTTCCACTTTTAAGCTACTCTCCACTATCAAACCACCACTAGTACTTGCTTCTGAACTATACGCGAAACCTTTCGACTGAATATCTCGGATGCCGACCATACAATATCGTTTCTTTTCCAAACTGTCTCAACATTCAAACTTCCATTTCCCCATTCCAAATTGCCAAACCAATCAGAAACATTTCTCTTTATCATTCGAAAAAACCAGGCATTCTTTCAAAGAATACTTATACTCATCCTAATCACTTTCCGGAAATTATACAAATACTCTTGTGCTTAAACAAAACAGACTTAAAATTCCAAATCTCTTTACCTTTATTTTCCTAAAAACTAATAATTACAGCTACATGTGGATCTTACATTTCCCGTAACAAACAATTTTTTTAAATTATAATCCGAAATAAATTGTATTTTCACTTCACTGTGTTTACAAATGTCTTTAAGTCTTCAGGCAAAACTCATTAAGGAAAGACCCACTGCCTAAAAGCTTCCTGCTACTAAATAGTTACAAATCAATATACAGGGTGTATCAAATTTATGTGCCCGCGTTATATTAAAAAATTAAAATTTTTACTCTATCTTTGATTGATAAAGTGATACATAATAGTACATATTATATGTTTCCTGCAGCCGATTTTGATGATATACATATTTATAAACAAATGAAGATCAACAAACGGTAAATTTTCGCTTTTTTCGTCTATTACCAAAAAGTTAAGCACTCTAAACAAATTTGAGAGTAAGAAACTCACAAATCGTATAAAAAAATTACTTAGAAAATTGCAAAACCAATTATAATTTTTGAGTGTTTATAAATATTCTTAACTTGTATAATTCATAAATATAAATAACATAATGTAAAAATTAACTTAGAACTTGCTTATTAAAAGGAATTGTGAGACTTCTGGTGTTAAATCATACTTTAAATTTTAAAGCAATTGGTCAAATAGTTTAAAAGTTAATTAATTTGTTTATCCCAAATTAATTTTCCTTGCAACACTATAAAATCAGAAAATGATAAAGTTACAGTAATACTTTGGATAGTTTATAAAATAAGAAGATTTACACTATTAATTTAATAAAAAAAAATGTAACAAAATAATTCTAAATATTGCAAAATTATTTTGCAAGAACATGTGAAATAAAAAAAGGGGGCTAGCTTCGTCCCTAATTGTCCTGGGACAATTGTATTTCTTTCTAAATGTGTATAAAAATTCAGTCTTTCTAAATGTGAAAGAATAATTTTTCTACGGGTACACGGTTAAAAAGTTATTCTAATTGTTTATAAGTAAGCAAAAAATCGACATGTTCTTCAAAATAATTTTACACTGTTTAAAATTACTATTTGTCATTTTTTTAAATCAAGTTAATAGTATAAATGTTCTTATTTCATAAACTGTCCGAAGTATTACTGTGACCTCATAATTTTCTGACTTATAGTGTTGCAAAAAAAATTAATTTGGGATAAACAAATTAAATAACTTTATAATTTTTGACCAATTGCTTTAAAATTTAAAATGTATTTTAATAAGAAGGTTCTAACTTAATTTTCACATAAGTTATGAACATTTATAGAAACCTCAAAATTTGTGACTTATTTTGCAATTTTATAAGCAACAAATAAGGATAGATATATTCAGCGAACGCCATATTGAAATATTTTATATGATTTATGAGTTCCTTATCCTCAAATTTTTTTAGAATGCTTCACTTTTTAGTAATAGATAAAAAATCGAAAATTTACCGTTTTGTGATTTTCATTTGTTTATAACTATGTATATCATCAAAATCAGCTGCAGGAAACATGTAGGTTATTAACATAGATGTCCATATTACGTAAAAAACTTGGTTTTGGCCTGGAGGGGGATGTGTCACGAGAAAAATCTTATTTCTCTGGACTAACTGTAGATGAAAATGTTCAACAGATGACTCTCTTGAAAATACTTGTTCTTTAAAATAAGATTTTCTCAATTAAAAAATGTTTATAAACAAAAAAGTTGTTGTAAATTAAACCCGAAAGTAAACATTTTTTTCATTTGTTCATAATTACTAAAAACAACGATAAAGGTATTTAAATCACATTTCACAATGTGAGCGTTTAATTTAATCAAGTTTTATCTGAATCCAGCCTCTTTGTCTTCCATTTATTTCTTTATCGTTGATCTTAAACACTTTTCTATCATTTCCTATGCAATCGTACCTTGAAGCCGACCGATAACAAGCATATTGCTCTATTATTTTCACATTCATTACGTTGTTCTTTTTTGTATATTGGTAGAACTATGTTTTTCTTCCAGTTTTTTGGGATGTTCTCTGCATTCAATGCTTGCTTTTATATCTGTAGTAGCCACTTCTCTCGTTTTTTTTTCCCATCAACTTAATTATTTCTAGATCTATTTAGTCCTCTCCTGCCACTTTTCCAATTTTAATCTTTATAGACTCTTAAAATTCTGCCTTTCTTATATTCGCTATTTCCTCTACCTCTACCACTTTTCGTCTATTTCCTCCTGCTTCTTTTCTTTCTACTTCTTTATGTTTGAATTTATCTCCGTAGTATTGTTTCCATATTTCTATCATTTCTGTAGTCTCAATTGGTTATTTTTATCTTTGTTTCCATACTACTCCCTACCCTTTTCCCTCTTAAACTCTTTATACGACTCCAGAACTTTCTGTTAGCTGTTTTGTAATTTGCTGCCAATTATCTTCTCCGAATTCTTCCTAGCTCAGCTTTTCCGCTTCCTTTACTGTTGCTCTGTTACGTTTCTCTATATTATATTCGGCTTTGTTATATTCAGCTCTACACTGTTATTATTTTTTCCATGCTTGCTTCTTCTCCTTTATTATTTTCTTTATTTCTTGACTCCAACATTCTCTTCTGATGATATAGATATTTATTTATTAATTTTTTCAGCCAATTTTCTCAGTTATTTTATATAATGTGTCTTTTAGTACTTTCCATCTTTCTTCCATATCGAATTGGTCTCATTCCAGCTCTATTCTTTGAGATTCATCATATATTTTTTGTTTATAGTCATTTCTCTCTTTCTCTTTTTCCAGCTTCTTTTATCCAACTCCCTGAAGGGCAATAAGAATTATGAGAAAGATGAAAAAGAATTAAGTTTATTATATTCATAATTAACATTAGGAAAACTTGTTAAATTGAATAAACCAAAAGAAACAATTTTTAAACAAATTGTTAAAAAAATACTTATTGCACCCAAATCACTGTTTTTAAAAATCTGGGTTATGTTGGAACGAAAGTTATTCTTGTGGTTTTTTCGCAAAATGCTTAAGTTAAGCGTAAAATGCATATAAACAATTAAAAATAGTGAGAAAAATCCAGTCTTAGGCGTTTATCAAAACACCAAAAAAACTATTTTTATGAATATAAATGTACTTCCATGAGCTAGATAAAAATCACTCAGACGTATTAATAGACAACGTTTTTTTCTTTTGCTTTTTCATTGATTTACTGTTTCTATACACTTTTCTATTACATAAACTGATGTGCAACCACATCATGAGAAAATTTATATGAATATTTAAAATGGGCATTGAAAGCATTTTTCCATTCAAAACATTAATTTTTCGCAGATACAACACCCTTTTTCAGGCTAATAGGATTTGAAAAAAGTTCAATCAAACACGGTAACATCAGTCCGATAATGGATAAAGATTAGTAAAGTACTGGACTCCCTCTAATTTTTGGCAAATACATCCATCCTACATATCGATTATTAATTGGAGCTTTTTGAACTCAACTTACACTCATAAAAACGTTTCTCGAAATACGTGTTTTTTAGATACAATATTCTATAAAACTTGCTCATTATTTAGCAGTTTATGATTAGTTATTACTTTGTAAATAATACGGTTACAATTTTCACTATAATTGATCTGTCATAAGACAATATAAAACTGGACATCAATCAATCTCTGGAAAATATGTTCGACCGTCAAACACTGCACTATAGCACTTTTAACACTACTAGAATAACCAACCTGCTCTGCTCAACCGGTAGAGCAGGCAGGATTCCGAAAGGGTTACAGTACAGCGGATCATCTTCTCACAGTCAAAACGCTAATGGAGAAAACCTATGAATACTACTTGAACTTATACATTGACTTTCGTCGCTTATGAAAAGGCATTCAACTCCATAGAACTTCGGGTAATAGAGAGAGCTATGAACAACTGCACGATAGATTCCCAATACAGAATTTAGTCCCGAAACCGAAGCTTTTCACCTCGAAATTTTTACAGAATAAATCGATTTGCTTGAAAATTTGAGAATAAGCAGTGGATAGTCCAAGGGTCAAAATCTATATGATGCCGAAAGGCGCTTTGACCATGGGGGTGGTTGCCACCCCATCTCGGGGGTGGAAACTTTTTATTATATTTTGACCACAAAAGTTGATAAAAACATTCATTCTAAGTTAAAAATGTTTTATACATTTTTTTGTTGAAATTAATAGTTTTTGATTTATTCGCTATCGAAAGTGTTAGTTTTATATCGAAAAAATTAATGTTTTTCGATAATACTCATTTACGATTCACTCAATTGTTGCCGTAGAAAATTTTTTTCAAATAAAATTATTAGGATTTAAAAGCCTACAATTTCATATAAACATTTTTTCGTATCTCTGATGCTAATCTGTCTATTCTGAAGAAAATGGCATTTTTTACCAAACTACAAAAATTCGTTATTCGCATTTAACTCCAGTTTTTTTTAAAACTAATCATTCTAAGCAGGTCAAACTTCTAGAATCTATTAATAGGACATAAATAAAGAAGAATAAATAAGGCCAATGACTAAAACACCGCTAACTTACATTATTATGCTTCCAATTTAATTTATAATTTTTTTTTTCAAAAAAATATATTGATTTTTTAAACGTAACTTTTTTATTTTTTTGTGAAAAAAGAATTTTGTAGGTTTTTACATTATTTATAAGCCTATTAATATTAAATCTTTTTAAAATTCTCCGTCGCAAAAAGAAGTGACTTTGAAAGGGTTGGTAAAGGTGGTTTTTGCATCTTATTAGGTTTAATTGTCAATAGCTCACTTAATTTTTCCCGCAGAAAAAAATTTTGCAAGCCAGGTTCTTGGGAAATAAATAAGCTACAAGCTAAGTATTTAAACATTTTTCGTATCTCTGATGATACTCTTTCTATTCTGAAGAAAAGGCCATTTTTTTCCAAACTACAAAAATTCTTTATTTGCTTTTAACTCCATTTTTTTAAAAACTAATCATTTTAAGCCGGTCAAACTTCTAGAACCTATTAATATTACATAAGTAAAGAAGATCAAATAAGCGCAATGACTAATTTAAATTAGGGTGGTGATTAGAAGGTTGCTTCCGATCACTTTCTCGCTGAAAAAATAGGGACTGAGATTCTTTTCATTATAAGTAACTTAATTTTTGAGCTAGAGACTTTTTTATTTCTGGAGATAGATATTTTTAAATACTTTAAATTAGTTTGAACAAGTTATCGTCTAAAAATGCATAGTTTTTCCGTCTTTTGACTTTGAAACTACAATATTTAGCATTTGACGAAGAAGAGCTAATATATAATAAAGTATAGCTCGATTACTATTGGTCTTAAAAAAAATTAAAACAAAAAGGTTTTGTATATTTTTTTAAAAGGTATCTACATTTTTGTTAAATAAAGTTGTTTTGATAAAACGAAAATTTTGGAGTTATTAGCAGAAAACTTATTAAACATATTGATTTTTTCGATATAAAACTAACACTTTCGATATCCAATAAATCGAAAACTATTAATTTTATCAAAAAAAATGTATAGAACGTTTTTTGCTTAAAATGAATGCTTTTACTAACTTTTGCGGTCAAAATATAATAAAAAAATTCCATCCCCGAGATGGGGTGACAACCACCCCCATGTTAAAAGCGCGTTTTGGCATCATATAGATTTTGATCCTTGGACTATCCACTACTTATTCTCAAATTTTCAAGCAAATCGATCCATTCTGTAAGAATTGCGAGGTTTTGTCCTATTTGAAGCTTCACTACTTGGACTAATAATTGTCCGATTCAAGAAACCTACAATGGAAGTACAAATAGATGAGAATACCAAACGTACACCAATCAACAGAGGAGTTCGCCAGAGAGATGTTATCTCACCAAAGCTATTCACACTGAGACTGGAAGACGTGTTGAAAGACATGGGGCGGATAAAGAAATAAATATATTAATTGAAGCAAACTGAGTCATTTAAGATATGCTCACGAATATTTGCTACATGTTTCGAAGAATTACAGACCATGATGACGTAAATATTTCAAGCTTCGGAAAAAGTAGGTCTTAAGATGAACTTGTAAAAACCAAAACTAATGACGAATACACTGAACATTAGAAAAATAACGTTGAACTACATAAATTTTGAAACATTAAGCAAATACATTTACCTGGGACACATAATGAAAGTCAACAAAGAAAATCAAACTGCCGAAATTACCAGAAGAAGAAGTTTAGCGTGGGCAGGATTTGGAAAACTGAGTTGGATCTATTGAAAGACACTAAAATATAACAATATTTGAGAACCAGAGTTTACGATCAGTGTAACCTCCCTATACTCACGTATGGTTCACAGACGTGGACACTCATCAAGGTCAATAGTAAAGGCACAAAGAGCGATCGAAGGATCATTTCTGGGCGTGAGACTTATAGACAAAAAAGCAAAAAAACGGATTAGAAGGAAAACCATAGTAAAAGACGCAGGAGAACATGTTGCCAAATTAAAATGGAGCTTTGCAGCACACAGTGTCCGACTGAAGGATAAAAGATGGAACCACGAAATAACGCAATGGAGACCATGGTTAAGAAGGAGAAGCAGAGGTAGGCCACAAATGAGATGGGCTGATGACATGAAGAAGATTGGAGGACATACCTGGAAGCAAGTGGTGCAAAATAAAAAACACTGTCCAAAGTTGGACTTAAGGCCGAAGAAGAAGAAGAAGAATAACGAACCACGCATAGATGGGTATTTTCCACAAAAAAATTAAAATTGAGTAGTACAAGATAAATTGATGAATTATTTATTTAATAATACATTTAGAAAAAATGGTTGAATATTGAGTACATATCTAGTATATCCATAACTGCCCATGTCATAAAAATTACTTGAAGTATAAAAATAAAAAAATTGCAAAACGTACAAAAAATAGTAAAATCTTACAACTAAGCACAGCCATAACGTGTTACTAAGTGGGTACTGTATTTACTTACTTACTTAGTCCTAAGCCTTTCTACCTGTAGGTGTAAGGCTGGTGGAGTTGAGTTTGGCATTGTAGTCTCCATGCTTTCCGATCTTGCGTTAGGTTTCTTGCACTTTCCAATGTCAATCCCTTCTTCTCGACTTCTTTCCTGATTTCATCTACCCACATAACTCTTGGTCTTTCTCTTTTGTTTTTCCCCCGCACTCTCGTTTCGAACACTCGTCTTGTTAGCCTCTCGTTGACATTCTACACACGTGCCCAAACTATCTAAGTTGTCCCTCTACTATTTTTTCATTGATTGGTTCTAGTTTTAGGTTTTGTTTAATTGTTTCGTTTCATATTGTGTCTGTCCTCTTTTTGTTTGCTATTTTCCTCAGGAACTTATTTCCATAGCATTGACTCTGGATTTTTGTCTCCCCGTCAATGTCCATGTCTCACTGCTATACGTGATTGTTGGTCTAACTACTGATTTAACGACTGCCGTTTTTACTTTCCCCGGTATCTCTTTTTTCCCCAAAAATGTTGTTTTCATAGTGTTAAATAAGCTTCCTGTTCGTTTATTTCCATGTCTTGTTTATCATTTGATTCGATTATTACTCCTAGGTATTTAAAATATTCCGCTTGCTCTAGTTGTTTCCTATCTAATTCTATTACGTGTGTCTTCCTGGTATTTTAAATTATCATTGTTTTTGTTTTCTCTGTATTAATTTTCATATTTATGTTTGATAGCTCTTCCTCTAGGATTTCAAGATTGTTCTGTAAGTCTTCTCTGTTTTCTGCTATCAATACCATGTCGTCTGCAAATAGTAGTTTCGATAGTTGAGTCCGTTTCATTTGCCAGTATTCTAATGTTAGTTTTCTCATTCTTCTCTTGGCTTTCTTTATCGCTTCATACAGTACCACTGAGAATAGCAGTGGACTCAGCACGCATCCCTGTTTGACGCCTTGACTTGTAGTAAATTCTCTGGATTCCTCGTTATTGGTTCTTACTCTATTTGTATTATTTTTGTACATATCCTTTATTACTTCTATTATGTGTCTCTCGACTCCCGTTTCTTTAAGTGTCTTCCTTACGTCCTTTCTTCGGATTCTGTCAAACGCCTTTTCCAGGTCAATGAAGCACATATGTGTCTCTCTATTCTTCTTGATTACCTTTTCACTTACTTGTCTTAATGTGAATATTAGGTCTTGCATGCTTCTGTCCTTCCTGAATCCACACTGTGTGTCTTCCATAGTTGTTTCTATTTGGGTTTTCATTCTTGTCTCTATTATTCTAGAGAATACCTTCCCATGGATACTTGATATGGTGATACCTCGGTAATTATTACAGTTTTTCTTGTCTCCCTTTTTGTGTATTGGTAATATCTTATCTTTCTTCCAGGCTTTTGGTAATTCTGCTCTATTTATGATATTATTCATTAGTTCTTTCATGCTATGCATTCCCTCTGTCCCCATGAATTTTATCTTTTCCGGGGTAATATGATCCTGGCCTGGTTCTTTGCCCAATTTTACTCTTTCTGTTGCTTTCTCTAATTCCTCTCTTGTTGTGGATTCCACTTGTTGTTTTCATTCCTTTCTTGTATCTCCCCTATGTTTTCCGTGTCTGCATAAGTTAGCTTTTGATATGTTCTCTCCATCTTTCCATTATTTGTTTTTCTTCTGTTAGTACGTTTCCATTCTTGTCATTTATACTTGGCATCGTGTGCTCTTTTTTTGCTTGAGTTTATTTAATGTGCCTAAGAAGAGTTTTTGGTTTTCCCTATAATTTTTTGTCATTTTTTGTCCAAATCTCTTCCATGACTTTTCCTTTCCTGCTTTCATCGCTATTTTAACCTCTTTTCTTTTTTCTTTATAAGCCTCGTAATCTTCCGGGTGTCTTGTGCTTAGGCATCTCTTCCATTTGTCTTTTTTATTCTTTATTTTCTCTCGTATTTCTCCGTCCACCATTCCGTTCTACTCATGTTAGTATTTGCTATTTTTGCTTTCCCGCAAGTTTCCTTGGTGGGTACTGTAACGTCTCTGTAATAGAAATTCTTTCTATTTAGAGGAGGACAATTATTTATAAAGTTATTATGTATAAGTAAAATTTTCAAATTTAAACAAAAATTTGGGCATTAATGGGTTAATTACTAACAGTTTCGAACAGTTTTAAAACTAAAAATATATTATTTCCCCAGACTTGTTTTTTTTTGACAATTTAATTTAATCTTAATTGTCTCCATAAACATTAATACACCAGTAAAATACATTATTTATGTCACAATAAAAGAGGGTTAAACTCTCGTTTGATATTCGTGTTAATGGGTCTCTAACTTGAATATGATAGGATGTTTGTATAAGCTTTTGCTATTATTATGAGACAGCCATTTCTTGTTTAGTTAATATCGTCTATCGAGCCAAGAACAATAGATTAAGAGTCGTAAATTTTGTTGACATTTTTGTGTATTAGCTGGGTTAACTGAAATACCTTAATAGTATTATTCAATTGTTTCGTGTCTAAGTAATAAAGTTTTACTTTTTTTTCAGGTACGTCCACTACGTCCGCTTTTTTAGTTATATCATGGCAGCTGAAGGTAAATATTTAATTATAATATTATATAAGTTAAAATCGATATCACTGTACTTAATTTACAATCAAGATGCAGTAGAAATAAAAAAAAACAAGAGAGGTTAAATGCTACTAGGAGCACTCCCAAATCATAATTTTCAATGTATATACATTGTAAATCCCAAAATCATGATTTAAAAAGTTTATACATTGTAAGCATTTAACGTGTCTTGGTTTGTTTATTTCTACTGCATTTTTACTGTAAATTTAGTATAATAAAAGTAAGTAAAACTTAGCAAACATGCAAAACATTGACAGTATGTGAGTAGCGTAATTAATCAGCTTAATAGGCACTTGCTTCATAATAATGATTTGTGTATATACTACTTTTTTCTCTACGAAGTAATTTATTGGTTAAACTCTATTTTAAATATATTATAAGGTTGATATTCACTTATTCATTATTGTTCACAATAAAAATGTTTTTTGTTCTTCCTTGTTCAGTGTTAGATTTAGTTTTAGATAAAATCGATCTCAATGAGTTTATTGTTTTGAATGTTGTTGAAACATTAAATTTATGTCTTAGGTCAGACAATTTGAACTAAATGTTAATATAAACATTTTTAATAGGTACTTCGAAAAAGACAGTGAGTCTTTTTTTATAGTTTACCATTGGTTATATGGAAAAAGCAGTCGTATTTTTTTTAGTCTAAACACAGACGAAATTTATTACATTAAAACCTGCAATACCCGTCTCTTCGTACAGCACAATCAAAATTTGTAGGGCAGTTATTACTAGAAAAATAAAATACGCCCATCAAATTAGCAGAACAAAGTCAGCAGATCACAGTTATTATTATACCACAATTAAGTGTAAATAAAATGCAAATTTAATGTTCCAAGAAAAAATTTATAGCTCTTTTTTTTAAGTTATTGCATGTTCTGCTAGCTTGATAATCAAGCAGAACACTAGTTCAAAAATTTGATAAATCATCTATAATTGAGTATAAGTATTCATCTATAATATAAGTATTGAGAATAAGTATTCTCTGAATTAAATTCAAATTTAATGTTCCAAGAAAAAATTTATTGCTCTTTTTTTAATTTATCGCATGGTCTAACTACTAAAATCTACTGTATTTTCTACCAGACTCTAAAATCTACTAGATTTAAAATTTTCCCACTAAATCACAAGAAATTCTACTAGATCTAGTGAAAAATCTACTCAATTGGCAACCCTGAATATGGTACAAAAACTTCTATTGTGAAGTGAAGGAGAATGGCTCTAGAGTTTCTAATCGCATCTGCTTTTGGTAATTATTGGTAAAATGCTCACAGTTTATTACCTTCTTAATTAAATTTAATCTTCCAAGAAAAAATTGATTGCTCTTTTTTTTAATTTATCGCATGTTCTGCTAACTTCATAATCAAACTAGGAGAACGGTAGTTCAATATATATATATATATATATATATATATATATATATATATATATATATATATATATATATATATATATATATAAACGATAACCCTTCTACCCTAAGGTGTTGGGCATAAAGTCTAAAATAAAGTCTGTTTTTATGCTTCGTACACAAACTTCCTCAAATCCTTCTTATTTCTTGCCATTTTCTTCGCTTGTTCTTTAGTGACTCCTCTTTTGTCTAGGATGACAGCGATTTCATCGTCCCAGGTCTTCATGGGCCTGCCCCTCGGTCTTTTCAGGTTTCTTCTCGCTTCCCAAACTTGTTTTACTGGCCTTCCTTTATCCATCCTAACCATGTGGCCGTACCATCTTAACTGGGCTGCTTCGATTTTCTTCTCTATTGGTTGGACTTTAAGGCGTTCCCTTATTTCCTCATTCCGTATCCTGTCCATCCTGGTCACACCTAGTACTCTTCTTAAATACTTCATTTCCATGCTTTGCAGTTTCTTCTTTAGTCTGGTGGTGAGCGTCCAGCTTTCACATCCAAATGTTAGGATAGGTACGAAAACTGTGTTGTAGATTGTTATCTTGGCTTTTTGGGATACTTCTTTTTTCGATAGAAATGTGCTCTTAATTGCATGGTATATGCGGGCTGCGCTTGCTATTCTGTTATTTATCTCAGTATCGTGTGCACCCCTACTCTCTATTTGAACTCCCAGGTATTTGAAAGTTTCAACTTGTTCTAGGGTGTCGTTATTGATTTTAATTTTTGTACGTTTATCTGTTTTCCCACATATCATGACCTTAGTTTTACTTTCGTTAATCCTCAGATTACGTTTTTCAAGTTTATCCCTCCATATTTGGAGGTTTCTCTGTAGTGCGGCCTCATCTCTTCCAAACACAACGAGATCATCTGCAAATGCACATTCTGCTATCTGTATCATTTCGAGATTTCTATGTCCAACATATATTTTCGATGTTTCTTCTCTGGTTTCCTTCATTACATCATCTAGAACAATATTGAACAAGATGGGGCCTAGTACACCTCCTTGTCTTAAGCCATCATTAACTATAAACTCGTCCGATTCCATATTATCTGTTCTTACTCTATTTCTTGTGTTTTTGTATAGGCTCATAATAGCTTTTCTGAGTTTAGTGTCTACTTCCCTGTTCATTAGGCTTTTGTCGATTTCTATCCTTGGTGTTCTGTCAAATGCTTTTTCTAGATCTATAAAAGCTTGGTGTAGTTCTGTGCTTGTATTTCGCGTATTTTGTATTAGCTGCTTGAGTGTGAAAATATGGTCATGAATGCTTCTTCCCTTCCTGAATCCGCTTTGTGACTGTTCCAGTTTGTGGTCCACTTCTTGTAATAATTTTTTCTCTAGTACTCGTTCGTAGACTTTGGAAGGAATACTCAGGAGGGTTATACCTCTATAATTACTGCAGTCTCGTCTGTCTCCTTTTTTGAAAATGGGTAAAATAATCCCCACTTCCCAGTCTTTTGGGACCTTACTCTCATTCCATGCTTTATTGCAAACTTTTCTGAGCATTTCATTTCCATTTTCTCCCATATTTTTTAGCATTTCCGCGGATATCTTATCATAGCCAGCTGCCTTTCCTCTTTTAAGCTTACATATTATTTCTTTTATTTCATCTGTTGTTATTTCGGTTTGATTTTGGTTTTCAAGTGCATTTTCTTCGGTGTTATCTGATTTATTATTGGAGTCTTCTTGGGTCAAGAGGTTTTCAAAATATTCTCTCCATCTGTTTATGATTCTTTCGTTCTCGCAGAGAATGTGGCCATTTTCATTTTTAATTTGTTTTGGTGTTTGTTGTACCTTCTCTGCTCTTAGACTTCTCAGGGTTTTGTAAAATAATTTTTGATTAGTGTGGTAGTCTTTCTCCATTTTATTGCCAAAGTCCTCCCAGCTCTTCTTTTTCGCTTCCATAACCATGTCTTTTACTTTTGCCCTCTGCTGTTTATATTTTTGATAGCTTTCTGGGCTCTGCTTCCCTAGGTATTTCTTCCACGCTAACTTTTTTAATTTGACCTCTTCTTTTATTTCATTACTCCACCAATTTGTGCACTTCTTGTTTTTATTAATTATAGTCATTCCGCAGACTTGCTTGCCTCCATCTAGGAGTGCTTCTTTAAGTTTTTGCCAAGTTTCTTCTAAGTCATAGTTCTGGTTTAAATGCTTTTGAAGACTATTGTTTACATAGTTTTTGTATTTCTGTGCTATTTTCTTATCTGTTAGCTTATACGATTTAATAGCTGCGTTTGTGAGATTTTTTGGGGTTTTGTCTCTTTTTTTCAGTTTCCTTTGAGTTAGTTTTTGTTCGTTTCCTATACTTGTTCGGGACACTACCAAGTAATGGTCGCTATATATTTCTGCTCCCCTTCGCACTCTGACATCTTTAATATATTGTCTTAGAGATCTGTTCACCAATACATAATCAATAATAGATCTTTCTCCTCTGCTTTTAACTTCTCTGGTGAATTTATGCACATCTTTATGCTGAAAAAACGAATTCATTATTAAAAGATCATTCTCTCTGCAAAAGTCTATAATACGTTCTCCATTATTATTTCTTGTTAGTTCTCCATATTGCCCTAGTACATCCGAGGAGTCGTTGTCTTTTATGCCTACTCTACCATTAAGATTTCCCATTACTATTGTGTTCCCTTCTGCGCTGTCTATAATCTCTGTCGCCTTTTCCCAAAAAATGTCCTTGGTCTTCGCTCTTTCGGTATCATTTGGTCCGTATAGTACAAATATGTTAAGTAGCTTCTTCTCATCGGTTGTCATCCTTATTTTCAGGATCCTTTCGGTGATACATTCCCAATCCTTAATGCTGCTAGTCAAGTTTTTATTAATTAAACAACCAACCCCTTCACTTGCTCTTTCTAATTGCGATACTCCGCTGAGGATTAAAAAATGGCCATTTTCCAGAAACTGTGTGCTCTTGCCCTTTATTTTTGTCTCTGTTATACCTAGTATGTCTATTCGAGCCTTATCAAATTCTTCTGCAATACCGTTGAGACCTCTTACGTTCCAAGTTCCTATTGTCCATCCTTCGGGTAATTTGGTCTTTTCAGTTGCAGTTGTTTCTATACTTTTGATCTTGTTGTTTGCAGCTGTTCTGTGTATTTGTAAGCATTTCTCATCATTCTTACAGTTTAAGTTTCTATCCTGATCGTTGCATATTGCTTTATTTCTACTCGTGTCCTTGTTCATTGCCTGTTCTATTATCGTTTGTCCATTGGCGCTTTTTATTAGTTTTTTGATTTTTCTATCTTATCTTCTTTATTATTCCATTTCCATTCTTCATTATTTACCCAGAGTTTATTTGTACCAATTTTTACCTCATTACCTTTATCTCTCTCTTCTCGTGCGATCATCCGGATAGTTTTTTGTATTTCTCTTTCTCTCATTGTGGTGTCATTGTTGATATATATTTTTTCTTCCTTGTAATTTTTTAGCTTGGACTTATTCTTCATGACTTTGATTTTGTCTTCCTGGTCTTCTAGTTCAATCAGACAGGTTTTTGTTCCCAACTTGTATGCATTTTTTATTTTGACCTCAATTTCCATATGTCCTTTGAACAAATTCAGCATCGCCTCTTTTATTGCTCCTTGTTCATAGGTGTCTATTGTTAATCCATTCATTACTACGTTGTTCTTCCTCCGTTGCTTTTCCATAAATTCCATATTTTCCTTTATTTCTTTCAATTCCTCTTTGATTTCCTTGTTTTCTTGTTTAAGGTGTTTGTTCTCGTTCTTCAACTTTCGGTTATCTTCAATGAGCTGTTCTATTGCTTCTTTACTGCTCTTTTGGTCTTTCTTTATCTCTGTGACATCGTTTGACAATTTACTCATCATTTCGATTATGGTATCTAGTTTTGATTCGTACTTTTTTTGTGGTGAATTCGTTGAAAGCTTTCAGCTCTTCGCGTGCTCTTCTCTTTCCTCATTTTCGTTGTCCCCTCTCTCATTTTTCTTTTTGTACCTTCGTCCGTTGTCGAGCTATCACTCTCATAACCTTTTCCTTTCTCCAAAAACTTTTTCATTATTATTCTGCGCCAAGCACTGCCTTCCACCTCAAAAGTGCGGAGAAAGCAGTGCCTACCGTTTATTTACTTTGTTACAATTAAATTAAAATTGAATTAAAAATTAAAATATTGTCACCTGGGATATTTTGCTCACAGTGGCAACGTCGCAAATAAATCGGCCGAGACTTCGCTCTCTCGTTTGTCTGTTATCGCTCTTATCTGTTAACCTTATGGATTTGTTTTGGTTAATTTTGTATAGTTTTTTAGCCGACTCACCTTTTAGAATCCCAATTTTTTTGCACTACTGATTAGTTTTTGACTTGGTTTTGCACTCCTTATACTTTGGTTATTTGTTTCTCGTTGAAATTCCCGATAAATTGGGTTAATTGCAGCCGAAAAATAACAAGGTATTTGTCTACTCGCTACCGTGTTGCCACTCTAGTTCAAAAAATGATAAATAGTTTATAATTGAATGCCAAAGTATTCTCTGAATTAAATGCAAATTTAATGTTTCAAGAAAAAGTTTATTGCTCTGTTTTTTTAAAAGTTATCCCATGTTATGATAACTTCATAATCCAGCTAGCAGAACAGTAGTTCAAAAATTGATAAATCATTTATAATTGAATACCAGAGTACAGTGGAAGCTCGATAACTCGGATTAATCGGGACCGCCGCCGATCCGGGTTATCAAAATCCGGGTTAGCCGAAGAACATGGTAAAAATTAATAAAATACGGTATAATTATAGATAAAGACCGTTATAATTAAAATAACATGAAATATATGCACAGTACACATCTAACTTACCTATAGTTGTATAGAGTATAGTATAGACAGTATAGAAAATTGTTCATTTCTAGGTAATATTTTGCGGTATCGGCGTATGGTACCGGGGTATTATTTACGTTAACAGGAATGTATTGTTTTTTCATGTTTGTAAAATTTATATGTACTGACTTCATTTCGTTTAATTTAATTCGCCAGCGTTTAGTCCACTTGTTAAGTCTGTTAACAGATATTTGTAGTTTTCTTGCTGCTTCTTCATGGTCTTCATCTACGGCTAAAACGGCAGTGTCATCAGCAAAGGTAGCTATTGTGTTATGATCTACTTCAGGGATGTCACTAGTGTATAATAGGTATAGGACCAGTCCTATCACACTACCTTGTGTTACACCTGCATTGATTTCCTTTAGTTCCGAGTAGGCTTCTTCTTGTTTAACCCTAAAAACTCTCTCTGGTAGACAAGATGGTAGAAAATATCGTAGATTATAGTAGTAGAACATGCGATAACTTAAAAAAAAGAGCAATAAATTTTTTCTTGGAACATTAAACTTGCATTTAATTCAGATGATACTTTGGCATTCAATTATAGATGATTTATCAAATTTTTGAACTACTGTTCTGCTAGCTTGATTATCAAGTGAGCAGAAGAGCGATAACTTAAAAAAAAGAGAGCAAAAAATTTTTTCTTGGAACATTAAATTTGCATTTTATTTACACTTAATTATGGTATAAGAATAACTGTGTTCTGCTGACTTTGTTCTGCTAACTTGATGGACGTAAATAAACTTGATACACTATGTAAGATAATTTTTGGAAATTTTGAATAAATAAAAGAACGAGATTTATACGTTTACGTTTGTTTGCACAGTATTCTTAACTGTTAATTTCGTAGTAAATAAAAGGTGATTTCCATTATATAAGAGACGGTTAGGAAAGATACAGAGCAATAAAACAAAAAACAAATAAATGCAGACCCTGCAAGAGTTTTCCATTCCTCCACTAGAAATATCACTTTACCTTTGAGTGTTCTTCTGATTTCTCTAACTCCAAATAAGTTAAATTGCACAAGTCTAGTCTAGCTGTCTCGAAAACAGCCAAGACAACTATGTAATGAAAACGTGAGAAATCCCTGATACGCGATACCGTTCCATCGTTTTCTGCAGTGACAGTGAAATATTGAATTTTCTGGAAAGTGGATTGCAGCCGTATTAAATTTGGTGTTTAAATTTGTTCAAGTTTGTTATAGTTGACAATAAGACACTCGTTGGTTTTGTGTGATTAATCAATCTATTGAAATGCTGAATTGATGCAGACAATGAGCTTTGTTATTTGGAAAACTTGTGTTTAATGTAAAACAGACTCTAATTTGAGTGAAGATGTAAATCAAGCAGGCTTTCTTAACAATTTAAAGGGTAAATTATATACATGGAGATAAACTTGAGACGTTCGTAAATTTTATGACTATATCAAAACTTCTTCTTAACGAGTATTTTGCTATCGAATGTTGGAGATTGATTTTTTTTAGACGTTTTTAGTTTCTCCACTGACACCTTATGTATTGCATACGGGAATTGTGAGATCTCTCTATGGAATTTATTTTAGTCCATTCGTGTTAGGCGAATAACAGGCCTAACCTTGCATTAGGAGCTGTCCCAAATTTTATTTTTCTAATCTTTAGGGGGGTCAATAGTAGTGTAAATTTAAAATCTTATTTTTAACTTATAAAATCTTAAAACTCTTAAAATCTTATAAATCTTGATTTTAAACGAGAACCGTTTTTGCTCAATATCTCCGCCATTTTCAACTTTTCGACAAAAAGTATTAGAACCAAAATTGTGGAAAATGTGATTTTCTATAATTTCTGTTCTTGCAATTTTTTGTGTGATCGATATTTTACGAGTTATGGCGGAAAATAATGACATTAGAAAATACTTATTGAATTATCTCGTTTATTAAATTCTACACAATTTTTATCTTTTTCGTTTTTTTTTGCTAAAATTAATATTTAAGGTAGTACGTATGCGGTAACGGCGCGAGCGTAAAACCCGATTGATATTATAGCAATTGTTTTTGTTTAATATGTACGCCATTTTTAACCAAAATTCTTCCAAATATGATTTCCTACAATTTCTTTTTAACAATGTTTTTCATGCGGTTGATATTTTCCGAGTTAAGTTTGAAAATAATAAAAAGTGGAGGGGGAGCATAATTATTAATTGAATCTTGTTTCCGAGCTACCCCAAATTTTATAATTATATTCTTTAGGGGAGATCAATAGTAGTGTAAGTTTAAAATCGCGACTGAATTTCGCGGTTGGATTAGCCGCCATATTGATTTTAAAGGAGAACCAATTTTGCTTAATAGCTTCGCCATTTTCAATTTTTCGACAAAAACCCTAGCAACTAAAATTGTTTGAAATACAATTTTCTATAATTTCTTCTACAAAATTTTTTTATGGGATTTATATTTTTTTGAGTTAAGGGGGAAAATAATAGAAGCGGAGGGGAAGCATAATTATTGAATTGTCTCATTTATTATTAACTTTACGACTAACTATTTATATGGGAAATAAGCCACAATTAAATTGAAAAAATAATTTTATTAACGTTTTTATTTAGGTGAAACATCAAGACCATTAAACGTTAGAATAAGTGAACATCAGTCTTATATTAAAAATAGAGAATTCGATAGATCTCAAATATGTCAACACGCATGGGATAATGAACATAGAGTTCAGTGGAGAGATTCAAGTATAGTCATTAAAGAATCAGCTAGTAAAAACAGAAAAATCAAAGAAGCGGCTCTAATTGTGCTAAATGAAACCAATTGTGTCACAAATTCCTGGGTAGAATGCAGTAGGATGCAGTCAATAGAAAGAAAATACCACGATTAGTAAGTCAATAACATATCGCGTTGTTGCAAATTTTATATTCTAGTATTACTTATTGTATATCTATGTATTATTAATAGTATTTATAATTTAAATATATTAAAGTCAGAATTTGGTATTAGTTTTTGAAAGTAAATTAAATGTAAGACCAAATAATTACGATGTCGGGATAGTATCACCAGGTTTTTTCCTGGTTTTCCCTCGTGATTTACTATGGAATCTCTAACGCGAGAATTTTACTGTCATCGTTGCATTTGGTTGTCTTTTTGAAGACAGGTAACCTGCTATGATTTTTTTGTGACGGATATGCTTGAGTTGGGATTGATTTCATGTAATCGAATGAGCTATCTTTTAGTAAAGTCTTCCCAGGAATGCAACTCATAAATATTGGCGATATCATTTTAAAGTCTTCTACTCTAAAATGTATAATATACATCTGAATTGCCAATATAAATGAGTCAGATTAAATAAATTATTAGAAGATTTTTTTTACTTAGCAACAACATTTTTGTTTATTTTAGTAGTATTTTGTATTTTGACAACGAAACCCGATTTGGGCTTCGAAACGTTAATAAAATTATTTTTTCAATTTAATTGTGGCTTATTTCCCATCTAAATAGTTAATCATAAAAATGCCACAAGGAAATAGCTTCAGAATAACTTTACGACATAATTGTACATAAACAAAAATAAAGTGAATTATATTTTATGCAATTTTTGAAACTTCTAAAGAAACACCAACCAAACTAGTAGGTACATACACAAAAGACGTAAATAATAACATATGCATTACGTTCCCTTAATTTTATTAACTAGCAGGTTTTATTGGTTAAATTTGTCTGTTGAGATTTTAAGTTTCATGTCATAATATACTATATTTTTATATTTCAACATTTTTTTTTTATATTTTGGACCCTCTTGGGGGGAATTTGCCCATTCCCCCTCGTAGACCCGCCACTGGTTCTCTCGAAAAATTGTAGTAAATCGTAATTGCAACAATTTCAGTTTGTACACTTTTTGTGGAAAAGTTGAAAATGGCGCATATATTGAACAAAAACCATTGCTATAAAATCAATCAGGTTTTACGGTCTCACTTTTACTGCATCCGTGGAATCCGTATTGCCTAAAATATTGATTTTATCAAAAAAATGAGAAAAATAAAAATTGTACAAAATTTAAATCTCCTCATTGTTGTGTGGGTACATATTTGTTGCAAAACTAATAATAAACGAGATAATTCAATAATAATGCTCTGTCATTATTTTTGCCCATAACTCGAAAAATATCGACCGCACGAAAAAAATTATAATAAACAAAATTCTAGAAAATTGTATTTTAAATCATTTTAGTTTCGATAATTTTTGTTGAAAAGTTGAAAATGGCGGAGATATTGAGCAAAAACAATTCTCGTTTAAAATCAAGATGGCGGCTAACGCAACGGTGGAATTCAGTGGAGATTTTAAATTTACACTACTGTTGACCCCCCGTAAGGATTAAAAGAATAAAATTTGGGGCAGCTCGTAATGCAGGGTCAAATGCTATCCCGACTGTGCTATTTGCACGCTGGGAATTGGATTGAGATCCCTTCCTTGAGGTGGCCTACGATCGATTTCCCTTGCCGCCTTGACATTATTTGTCGCTTTAGTTTAGTAGTTTGATTTCCAACCCTTATAGAGTGAAGGTGTATCATCATAATTGATGGACTGTATATGGGTCTTCTGATTGTGGATCGTCTACTTTTTATTAAACAGTCCCCCTATCAGGATAATTCCATGTCCTGATTATTAATCCATTTGGTAAATATTGGCTTCTTCCGGCCTTTAAAACCAAGGAAACATTTACTCACTTGCTTTTCCTGGTTTCTCCTGCCTGTATACCTCTTTCTGTTGTTTTATCCGTTCTATGAATTTGGTCATCATTATAAAAAAGGCAGCTTCCATAAATGCGACAATTATAGAACTATTTCTCTTATATTACATGCCAGTAAAATGCTACATATAATCAGAGAGACTAAAAACATTCCCTCAAAGAGAAATTCCACAAGAGCAAACTGGATTTACCAAAGGTAGAGGTACTCGAGAACACCTGTTGAGTATAAGACAGATAATCGAAAAATCTAGGGAATTCAATATTCCACTGTGCGTATGCTTTATATATTATCGTAAGGCGTTCGACAGGGTCAAGTGGAGACACTTATGCCAACACCTTATTTCGCTTATAACTGAACTATACGAACACACCACTGGATCAGTTAAAGTGCTTGACACACTTTCAAACGAATTTCATCCAGAACTGTGTGTCAGACAGGGATTTATACTATCTCCAGAATTATAGATATATCCAGATATACTATCTCCAGAAAGAGCACTTGAAGGATGCGAAAAAGGCATCTCAATAAATGATCATAAAATAAACAACCTACGTTTTGCAGATGACACAGCCCTGCTTACAAATAGTCAAGCAGAGCTGATCGATCTTATACGACTGGTTGAAAACGAAAGCCAAATATTTGGTCTGCAATTAAACATATCAAAGCAAAGATTATGATAGTGGATAGACTACATAACAATCATCCACATATAACCACAATTGATCGGTTTGAGGTTGTGAACTCATACTTATATCTGGGATCATTAATCACAAACACAGGGTCACTACAGGAGGAAATAAAACGTAGATGTGATCTAGCAAAAGTCACCACAGCAAAAATGATCACAATATGGAAGGACTGTCAAATTTCAAGAGCGTTAAAGATGAGGTTGATCAACTGCTTAATATTCCCAATACTGACCTACGGATGTGAATCTTGGACCCTGAGAAATTCGGAAAGAAGGAAGATAGACGACACTAAAATGTTCTGTTATAGACAAATGCTACGAATTCCGGACTTACCATAAAACAAATAATTCAATTTTAAGAGAGCTAAAAGTTAGCCAACGACTCTCCAGTAAAGTCTATCTCCAACAAATAAAATATTTTGGACATGTTATGAGAGCAAACACAGAAAACATGGAAAGACTCATTACACAAGGAAAGGTGGAAGGCTGAAGATCACGAGGAAGATCCCCAACAAGATGGATCGATCAGATTACAGGAATATGCAAAAGACCTATGAATGAGTTAAAAGAAATCACCAGAGACAGAGATTTTTGGAGACGGACAATACACGACATCAGGTCCACCACTACACTCCCTCCGGGGGGGGGGGGGGGTCGGGAAGATTTGTATTTAAGTCATCATCATATGTATGACATCTATATGAGATATATTATTTACTGATTCTTCTGATGGGTTAGCCATGGCTATCGCCTAATACGTTGGTTAATTCCATTTTATATATTCCGCAGGTTAGTGCTCTAGTATGGTCACCTTTCTCGTAATCTCTTTCTCCTCTCTAGATACTTCTACTATACATATATGGCATGTGTCAAGTATCTAGATTCCATGTTTTTAACTTGATTGTGTGAATGTCCAGCACTTCAATTGCCCTCTTTATTTATTTTGCAGATATACTTTTATACTGAAATATACTTAAAAATATTAGGAAAGCGACATTCAGGAAAAAGAAGTTCATCCTGGTTAAACAGGTCGAAAACCTTGCTCAACACAACATCTGTGCAGCTTTTCCTACGCGTTACTGCAGATAACATAAATATTACTACGGTGATCGCCAATATTCGTCACGGATAGGCACATCAGGAAAAAGAATCCCTTTATCATGTCAGGGAGGGACAAAAATCGAGAATATTTAAGGAAACCATCTAATACATATACCGAGTGATGAATCGTCAAACGGGCCATAAGAAACTCAATGAAAAACTCTAAATTATTGAATTCCTGCTTCCCTAATTACTTTACATCAAAAGTTATGAGAGACTATTTGTAGAGGACTGAAATTTGTATGTAAAACAAATGTTAAAATTATCCAACAACTTAAACGCATTCCAAAATTTGACAAAAATACAATACATTTACAAGAGTGTTGTCTAAACGTTAGATATTCGACCTCCAATAATTATACGAACATGATGAACTTTGTTGAGAACGGTAATTTTGGGACACCAAAAGAGATGCAAAAAAGTTTGCCACGCGTACCCCCGGGCTTGCTCTTAAAACCCTTGAGACGAACAACATCAACAAGCAGATTTAGCAATAATCTGCATGTCGTAGGAAAAATATTTCAAACAAGAAATGTAGCTGATATTATTTCGACCAAAAATATTTATTAGCATTTTTGTATAGCTTTCTACACAAAAAATGCTAATATAGTTGTTTTTCTACAACCACTATTCAAAGTGCACTTTTCTGCACGGTTTTATGTTAGCAAACTTGATATTTTCTCACAGTATAAGATATTTGACATTAGTGTGCAGAAAAGTGACGTTTTTTTGCCGCAAAGTTCTTTTCTGCACAGTTGACTACCTCATTCTAAGTAACGTTCTATTCTGTTTACATCCGTGGACTACCGCATTCTGAGTAACGTTATATTCTGTTTACATCCGTGGTTAAACTTTAGACAAATATATAACCTATAAGACAATTATTATATTTAACTATAGCATAGAAACTAAATTATGACTGTTACAACTGTTTTATTTTACAATTTTATTATTATTAAACATTTTATAATTATCAAATAACCAATAAGGATTTAGCAACCTGTGCAAGAGACGTCGAATGAAGTAGGTTTTGTGTAAATCCGTGACTGCATAAATATAATGTCAATAATGTGTAATAATTGTTTAAATTTAAACAAATTAAGGCAGTGCATTAATTTTTTAACTGATTTCTGTGCAATTTATTTAGGTATAAGGAATTTAAATTGACTAGTAGGTATTAATTAAATGCAGTTTAAAATTTATCACATAGGTACCTATTATAATTAATCGTCGTTTGGAAATTGTGATTTTTATTTTTAGGAAAAACTGTGCTTGTAGAAAAAGTATAGTGTGAAACACGTGCAGAAAGGTAATTTCTTACTAGTTTGAATTGCGGCACTCGCTTGCGCTCGTACCGCAACTTTTCAAACTCGTGAGAAATTAGTACCTTTCTGCACTTGTTGCACAATATACTATTTTCTAACAAGTGCAGAAAGTCATTCTTTTCCGCACGCCACTGCAGTTTGCCGAACGACGCGAAGCGGGAGTTCGGCAAGCAGTCAAGTGCGGAAACTTTCTGCAAGAGTTAGGAACAATATTTTTTCTAAGAGTCTTTAAAATATTACCAAATCTTAATCAATTAATTTAATTAATATGAAAATTAATACACAAATTAATTCTTTGACAAGGTTGTCAAATCCAAACTTTCAATATAATTAGTTAGCATGACGACGATCTTGGTCTCCATGATGATGATTCAAAACGACTGTTATTGTCTACCGATTTGACTTTCGAGTATTATGTCAAAATAATTTTATTTCATCGAATTGTCGCGTTAATTTCATTAAAACAGGAACACAATAAGACATATTTGAAATAAATTAGTAAATAATATCTAAATATTAGTTTATTGCATGTATTATAATTACTTTAAGGCCATATTAACATATCTAAATTAACACGCGTGCGGAAAAGTAAAAACCGCGTGCGGAAAAGTAACACGCGTGCGAAAAAGTAACACGCGTGCGGAAAAGTGAAACTTTCTATACTAAAATGCGTGCGCGAAAGTAGAAATTTTTGTACGCTCGTAGAAAAAATATTTTACCTAGCTTTCACTCTTAAACAACGCCAAAAGCGACTGGCGATTTGGAACTCATCATAAATGATGCACTCGATATCTATTTTTTAAATAAGTTACTTTTTTGCGACCTTATTAAATTATAGTTTATAGAAGTTACCCATGTTAATCTGTAGAACAAGGGAAACATTAAATTCATACTAAGGAAAGCTAGATTGGATAAAGTAAACAAGTGTATAGAAAATAACAATGCAATATGCAGAAGATAGTATGCAAGGGGTGGAATAAAGAAGGAATTAGAGGCAATATATTATAACGAAAATGGAAGATGATAGAACAGTAAAGATTGTACGATACGGAGAGCAGGAAGACCGCTAAAGAAACTGCTCGAGAGCTGGTCATAGAAATCTAATTGTTAATAAACATAATCCACTAAACAGAGATTACAATAATTTGTAGTAAGCAGTTTACTAAAATGAGAGCCTATGAAAATGGACAAATGGAAAAAATGGAAGAACATTTTAAAAACAACGAAATTAGAGGGGCTTACGAATACCTGAAAAAGACAAACAGTTGGTATATACCTCAAACAAGTCTATGCAAAGATGAAAGGGGACAAATAATCAGTGACCAACAGAAAGTCACAAAAACCTGCAAGAATTATTTCCAGACCCTACTTGTAACACAATTGATATGGAAGATAAAATGGGTACGAATCACGTATAAGAGAATGAAGTAGAGAATGAAGTAGAAGCTCCTACCATAGAGGAAGTTCTTGAAGCTATTAAGGCCCACAAAAACAATAAAGCGCCGGGCGTTGACGAAATACCAGCAGAATTGTATAAAATAGGTGGCGATCACCTAGCAAGTCACATCCACGGGATCATCAAAGACATACGGCAAGAAGAGAAAATACCCGACGACTGGAAGAAAAGTATATTATGCCCGATCTATAAAAAAAAGGAGACAAACTCGAGTGCAAAAACTGCTGTGGAATTTCTCTACTATGTACAGCATTTAAAGTCCTCACATATATTATAAACCAGCGGCTCCAACCACTAGCAGAAAATATTATTGGAGGGTATCAGACGGGGTTCCGACGGGGAAGATCGATACTGGATCAAATATTTACAGTCAAACAGATCTTGAGCAAATCCATGGAAACACGACATTGATGTTCACAACGTGTTTGTAGACTTCAAACAGGCATACGACTCAGTCAAAAGAAACAAATTATACTATACATAGGCTAAACTGGCAATACCACACAAGCTAATTAGACTCATTAAAGCCAAAATGGATGAAACTCAGACATGTGTACAAATACAAAACCACCGGACAGACCTTTTCAAAATTTAGCAGGGACTAAAGCAGGGAGATGGGCTAGCCCTAAAATTGTTTAACCTGGCACTGGAGTATGCGGTTAGGCAAATGCAAACTGGACGAGGAAACCTACTGACCAACCCAGCGGTTGAACTGGTCGCTTATGCCAATGATATTAATATCATGAATAGAACATCAACAGGAGCACAGGAAACATACGCAGAGTTAAAAACGCGAACAAAAAGGCTAAGTCTGGAAGTTAACACAGAAAAAAACAAAAATAATAATACAGACGAGAAAAAATATAGTCCCACAAAACATTATACATAAAGACGGCATTGAAATGGTTGGAAAGTTCTCGAAGAAAGTTCCCTACCTGGGAGTAGAAATATATGATAACGGAGCAGAAGATGGAGAAGTACGTAAGAGAATAACGCAGACAAAGAGAGCTTATTTTCCCTCTCCCATATATTTCGGTCTAAAAGTGTCCACCGAAATACAAAGATGAGAAACTCTAAAACCTTAATTCGACTAATAGCATGCTATAGCAATGAAGCATGGGTCCTAAAAGAAACATTAAAAAGCAAACTCAACACATTTGAAAGAAAAGTACTGGGAGAATACTAGGACCTGTTAGTGAAAACGGAATCTTCAGAAGTCGATACAACAGCGAGCTTTATCCACTTTATAAGGAAGCACCCCTGTCAGACATCATTAGAATACAAAGATTGTAATGGGCCGGACATATTATCAGAATGGGAGAGAATAGGCTATCACAAAAGGGCACTCAGCGCTAGAAAGAGATCGGTTGGAAAGCCAAGAAAGTGCTGGGAAGATACAGTAAACAGCGATGTACAAGCTCTTTTAGGAGTCCGTGTATGGAGAATAGCAGCCAAAAACAAACAAGGGTGGAGGCAAAAAAAAAGTAGACTAAGGCTGAATTTGGGCTGTAGTGCCGTAGAAGAAGAAGAAGAAGATTAGTAACGAAAGATTACTACATACATTATTTACTTTTCATATTTTCTTATTACTGCACCTATAATAAATATACATGTCATTTTCGACTTGGAGAACTAACTGTCTATTATACATCATATTATATTAAACCTCATCTATTTTTTATATAAAAACCAATACTTATTATTTCAAAACGAATAAATTGAGTAGTCGGTTGTAACAAATCGTGTTCTATTGACAGTATCTATTACGCGAAACAATATCGGAATATAATAAAAATAGAAGTTGAAAAAAATGAACGATCGACCTCGTTGTCTGAACAACTTTCTGGGTAGATAGGACTTTTCTTTTTAAATTTCTTTTTCAGCACCTTGAAAACTTGTATCGCGACCTATTTTCACGTCTGTGTTTCTTCAGGCGTGGATATTGGCCCATTTTCAGCTACATTTGATTTTAATTTTGATTTCCTTTTTGGACGTATTTTTTCGTATGTTTAAAAATAAACATTTATAACGATCTATAAAGAGAATATTTTAAAATATTCGTATTTTAAAATACGTGTATAATACACATTATTTTATTTATTTTGTATGTAATATGAATAAATAAAATGTATGTTTCTACGAACATCACAAAATTCTAAAAACCATTACCTATAATCAGTAAAAACCTTAAGGGGAACGGAGCAAAATACAAAATTTTGACGCATGTGAAAATTTTCAATGTGTATTTTTATTAATTTTTTTTGGAATTCTGTGAAAATTAATACCTAAATATTTTTAAAAATTTTAAACGCAGAATAAAAGATTACATTATTACTTAGTGCCAAGAGTCCCTGAAGACTTCTATAATGATTATTTTAATAAGTTACAGGGGTGAAAATAAAAGAGAAAATTAAGTATGATTTTTAATTCCAAATATTTCATTCAAAAGAAACCTTTTATTTATTCTAAATGACTTTCGGCCCTCGATAATAAAGTAATCTTTCATTCTGCGTTTAAATTTTTCAGAAATATTTATTAGTTTTCTCAGAAATCGAAAAAAAAATGAATACATTTAAAGCAAATTGAAAATTGTGACACACGTCAAAATTTTGCATTTTGCTCCATTTCCCTTAAGAGGATGGGTACGTATTTTCGGCTGCAATGCTATTCAAATGGGGATTCTTTTTTTTTCGAATCCTGAGAAAACTAATAGGTATTTTTGAAAAATTTAAACGCAGAATTAAAGATTACGTTATTAGCGAGCGCCGAAAGTTTCTGAGAACTTCTAGAACATTTATTTTAATAAGTAACAGGGGCGAAAAACTAAGAGAAAATTTAGTGTGATTTTTAATTTCAAATATCTCATTCAAAATAAACTTTTTATTTATTCTAAAGGACTTTCGGCCCTCGGCAATAATTTAGTCTTTCATTCAGCGTTTAAATTTTTTTTAAATATTTATTGGTTCTTTCAGGATTTGAAAAAAACGAACACAATATCGGTGGTAATATTTTCCAAATCTATCTTTGTCTTACAACCCACTTAGGCCCAGTTTTACAGTGACCGGTTAAAATTTTGGTTAGCTGACCTAGTTTAAACTTTAACTAATATTTTAATCCTCGTAGCGTTTTTCAGTGCTTTAAACCAAGTTAAGAGAATCTCGGTTAGCTAACCACTTTTTTTCTTCTGTTGGTAGCAGTGACTGTAATTGCGAATGTGCAATTCGAGAAATAATGGTCAATTTGACAGAAAAATAAATAAAAAAAAACAATTTCATAGGCAAATTAAAAAAATATTAATGCAATATCAAGTTCGGAATCTTTATTTAGTTCATAACGTCTAAATTGGTTTCATAACAGAAGAGCATTACAATTAATGGGACGATTTAGATTTTTTTGCCGATTTCGTTTGTCAAAGACCACGGTGTTATCACTATTTGAACAGATTGACCAGGAAATAAGGAGTCAAACTGTTTGGTAAATAATTATTTTGCTGTATAGACAAATATAAAATTATCTTTTTAAAATACTACTAAGAATAATGCATTAAATCCTGTTACAGATGTGTAACCATAGGTACCTGTTACAGTTATAATATATTTCCTTATAATTCCTTCCTATGTAATAACGATAATAATTTATAATTTAGATAAAAATATATTATAATTTATTTATAATAATAAGGAGGTAGAATACTTCCCGCGATAAAAACAAAATAACATAACCCAACTAATCTCTTATGTCCGACAGGTACTCAAAATAAACATCTGATGCATTCACTGCATCCATGCGCAAGCGAAACCGCAAAATTCGGAGTTAAGGTGATACAGTAGCGATCAACAGGTAGCAAAAACGCGTTCCAAGATTGCGGCTGTAATTTTGAATATTTTTTCGAGATATTTGGCACACTTATTCGTAATATAATAAAGAATGGCGGTACAGAGCCCAATTTGAAAAATATATTAATATGTAGAAATTACTCTGTAATTAAATACAATATTTAAAAAACGAGCCTGTACCGCCATTAAGAAGAACAAAAAAATACACTTTCTTCAAATAAACTTTTTTATCCGATGCCTAGATTTTGTGTCATTTTGGAAATACTAATGAGGCTCGTTTTTTTAATATTGTATTTAATTACAGAATAATTTCCACATATTAATATATTTTTTTAATTGGGCTCTGTACCGCTATTCTTTATTATACTACGAATACGTGTGCCAAATATCTCGAAAAAATATTCAAAATTACAGCCGCAATCTTGGAACGCGCTTTCGCTACCTGTTGATCGCTACTGTTTTCTCTTAACGAATCTAACGATCTAACGACGATCGGTTAAAATCTTGGTTTAGTTAAACGAGTTTAAACTCTAACATAGTACTGAAAAACTGATTAACCATGAATATTTCGGTGACCGAAAAATAAATAGGTTAACCCAGCACTGAAAATCCGGCTATTAGCCGAACAGAATATTGTCAGTTAGACAGTGACAATTTTAAATATTTGACGTGGCATCGGGGAATATTTTGAGTTGTTGATTAAATAATATTAGGTTTGTTCCAGCAAACAGTCAAACTAGTCAGAAACCGTCAGCAAACAGTTGGTCAGTGAGTCACCAGTGGTATCCCTTCTACTCGCGCTGGTCCACTATTTGCTGACGGTTTCAAACCGTTTGAAACTGATGCTAGAACAAACCTATTTATATACATATAGTGTATTTGATAAATAATTTATTTAAGACGTGAACTTAATAAAAAGTTATTTATTGTGTATTATTTGTGGAAGATCCAAGCAGAGAATACAGCAGGGTAATATATATTCAGTAATCCAAGTATTTTTTTGTTAAAGATGTTCAAAATTGTAAGCGTTCCATAGTAACAATATATTATTTAAAAATCACTTTCACACTTTTCTTCTTTTCTCGATTGAGTATTAGTTTTTGTTGTACATATAATTTATTACAATCACTGAATACATAGTTAGTAAAAAAATTATCACATTTATTAACTGAATGAATAATGTGAAAGTATACAAACAACAGTTATCCAAGAACATTCAAAAGCCATCTCCTTTAAGTTAATGATGACATTTTCAAGTAGAATTACATTCTAGTAATGTTTAATTACATATCCATACCAGTGTGAATTTTACTACACGTAATTTGCCGTGTAAACACAGAAAAAGTAGGGATAGCCTTAAAATATTTGCGAATTATGTACCCATGGCCTTAATAGAAAAATCGATAGAATATAACAAATCTTTGGTACATTTTCGTAGACTTTCGCAAAGCCTTCGACACCGTGGAACTAGACCGTATTATAACTGGTCTGAACAACAGTAGAATAGACTATAGCTTTACAAAGTTGGTAAAAACATTGTACCAGAATACGATACATAAAAAATAATATTAGTACAGTCGAACCCGCTTATTAGAATACCGGTTATAGGAATATCCCGCTTTAAGGAATAGAAATTTTAGGTCCCGAAACGTTTCTACTAGCTACTAATGATCGGTTATTAGAATATCCCGTTTCTAGGAATACTTTTGCTTGGCACCAAGGCTATTTCAATAAGCGGGTTCGACTGTATTTAATAAAAAACCCCTGACTCATTCCCTTACTCACCGGCTACATTGTACCATTTGTACTGCAAAAGAAACAAATTAACATTAATTTTACTCGATGAGCATTTTATATGTTTTAATAAAAAAATTTATTTCAACTTGTTAATAAAAAAGAAGATTTGTAAAAGAAGTAAATGCAGAGATGCAGTTCAAGGAGGAACAACAAATGGAGGAACAGTGGAAAAAAATCAAACAAAGATTAAACAAAGCAGCAGTGAAAGTGGTTGTCAAAATGCAAAAAGAAAGAATAAATAATTGGTTTGACGAAGAGCTCAAACTAGCAGTGGACGAAAAAAATAAACCAAGATTGAAATGGCTAAGCACGGGCAGAGAAGAGGAAAGAGAAAAATAGAAAGATCAAACGAAAAAGACAAATAAATTGTTTAAATTGAAGAAAAATGAAAAAAATTGACAAAATTATGAACGAGATAAAAACAGAAAATAAAAGAAACAATTTAAAACCATTGCACCAATATAGACCTGAATCCCACGTACCAAAAATAGTTGATTAATAGCAAATTGAAAATGTGTTAATAGCTTAACGGTGTCGCAAAAACGTCGCATGTATTTTATCAGACAGAACTTACAATTGATTTGTTCGCCTTTCATTAAACCCCCATGCAAAAATCAGACTGGTATTTTATCACCAACTGGGTATTTTAATAAGTCTGACACGTAGAACATGTCAAATGACAGAAATTATGTTGGTTATAAATAATAGTGTGATTTTTGGTGAGAGTTTAATGAAAGGGTAACAGATCAATTGGAAGTTCTGTCCGACAAAATACATGGGACGTTTTTCACGGTCAATTTCTAGACAAAATAATATTATTATATGTTGAAAAAGATCTATCATAATTTTTATTTTTTCATTTTTTTTTCGATGGTCCAGGCTACGAGTCAAGATCTGAATTCGACAAGACTAGCAACAGTATTATCCGAGGTGAATTTTTGTGGTATAATGAGAGTTAGAGTTGGCGTCATTATCGGTAATTCATCTACCAATTCATTTTCTTCAATAATAATTAATGTTGTTATGTCCACAATGTTGCTGCAACTTTCACCAGCACAATAGGGGCACACTGCTAAACATTTGAGGTCTGCTTTTCGGCAACTACATGCACTTCCAACTTCCATTGCTTCTGCTAAAGATGAATTTCATAAGCTCGGGGGTACTGGAGGCTTGGAAGTTTGGATTGGTATCCAAAATTTTCCATGCTTTTTCCAGCCCCAATTTTCTGGATCACAATGTTTACCGAGCCATGACTGAATCTGGTGATACACTCGAAGTCTGTGGAAACGGGCTGTATTTTTTGTTGGAGGAAGTGAGAAAAGATTTTAAATTCATTTTTGTCACTGTTTTAGTGAATCGTTTGTATCTCAGGGTTTCCAGAGAATCGTCTTTATTTCCGCCATATAAAGAGACGAAAAACGTTCGCCGACAAAAGTGAGTAAAGATGGCTCGACTTTCCCACTGATAAATAATTTTCCTTAAAGGTTTCTTACAAATAAAATAACCACCACTCACGATGCGCTCTTACAAAAAACACAAAATGCTTATTTAATCACAAAAATATAAATTTTACCCACAATACTAGCAATAGTATTATCTTCTCTAAAACTTAAAATACTTTTCACAATTTTTAATACGACTGCACGCGGCCAAATAGGTAGCACAACTCTAAGAATAAGTTAAGTAGATGAGGACCGCCTGCTGTGCCACCTAGGATAAATTATAATAATAAAAATAGTAGCAGGCAGATATTCAGTCCGGTATGGAAGAAAAATGACGTAACTGAAATTTTGTCAATTCCTATTTATTGCGCAATTATCTTCTAAAATATGTAAAGATGATACAAAAAGACCCAACTGTAAAAATGTGCTGAGCCACTATAGGGTAGTTGCGTCGAACCAATATCGATGAAAATAAAAGCCATCTTTGTCAAAAAAACAAACGCCTATCGATGCTCCTGGACGATTACTCTTCATATATTCCCTATTTTAAATATTTAAAAACCTTTTTTGCTCTTCTGAAGAATTTTTCATTTTGCAATTGCGCCATTCTTCTTCTGGACCGGCGAATTTCTCCTCAAACAACTTCTTGGCCTTTTCTATAATGCTATTTTATTGCTATAATGTTATTTTATTGTAAAATAAACTGAAAAAAAGTTATAACATCCAAAAGGAAACTTGTTAAAAAAATGTTTTTCATATTTTTGATTATATCTTTTTTGCTGGTCACTTGACGATAAAAAGTAATAGGAACAAAATTATAGAAAATTTAATTTGCTACATTTTATGTTTATTAGATTTTCCGTAGGGTTGGTAGTTTACGAGATATAGCGCTAAACCATTTGCGCTCCTTTTCCAAGATGGCGGCCGGGGGACAAGGGTGGCGACTCCAAAAACTTGAACTTAAGCTTCTACTCATCGTTTCTATACATTAAAAAAATAAAATTGACTCCTCTAACAACTGCAAGGTATGGCCTAAAAAATGTAACATTTCAATGAACTAGAACTCATTTCCATGATTATTTTTCGAGTAGGTAGCGAATTTTTATTTTTTTGACCACTTTGAGAAGCAGTTTGGAAATAGTAATTTTCCTAACTACTTCGGAAGGTGATACTTTTCTGCACGAGACTGGCATTGACCCGAACGACGCGATAGCGGAATTCGGACAAGCAATCAAATTATGTCAAAATAATTCCATTTTAACTAAATATCGCGTTAATTTCTATCCCGCACTGATTCGGAAAAGTGTAAGTTTCTGAAACAAAATACGTGCGGGAAAGTGGCTGTTTCAGCACGGCCATATAAAATAGTACCTTTACCGGCACGAGATTGCCGTTGACCCGAACGACGCGATAGAAGAGTTCGGGCAAGCAGTCGAGTGCGGGAAAGACACTTTTCGCATGAATTAGGAACAATATTTTTTCAGGGCCGTACGTTTGGAAAAAGGACACAGCAAATAGAGCCATATCAATTTTAACAAAATTAATAATATATACCCTCTTTGACAAGGTGGTCAAAACCAAACTTTCAATAAAATTGGTTACCATGACGACGATTCAAAACCATTGTTATTAGGTTTGTTCCAACTCGTCACATTATCGTTCTTGGACCATTACGCGCATGCACAATAACGAATAATTATGAGCAGTAACACATTTTCCGTTTCTGCGCATACTCATACCCATTCAAGAACGGTAATTTGACGGGTTGGAACAAACCTTGTGTCTACTAATTTGACTTTTGAATATTATGTCAAAACAATTCTATTCCAATGAATATTGCGTTAATTTCTTAAAACATAAACAGTTTAACATAAGAGAAAGCAAATAGAGGACACTTAGGCCACGCATTTACCTTCTCTTCGTCTAGAAAAAGGACCGAAAGACAGTTTCTAAATACTCAAAAACTGAGTAAAATGAAAAAGGGGTTCAAGGCAGGTTTTGTTTATATTCGATTCAGAGTTGGACTACCATCTCCATATAGCAACTATTTAAGCATCCTTATGCATCATCAGTGAAGTTTATGCAGTCACAACTCTGAAGGGAATATAAACATTCTGCCTCTTTTAAGGCAAACTATCGCGATGCAATGAACCCACCTTTTGAGACGCAATCTAGCGACATCTCTCGTATTCATTTTACTCAGTTTTTGAGTATTTAGAAACTGTCTTTCGGTCCTTTTCCTAGACGAAGAGAAGGTAAATGCGTGGCCTAAGTGTCCTCTATTTGCTTTCTCCTATTTTCGTCGTCTCTACGTGATTATATATTGTAAAATCCGGAGATATGGGATGCAGCCAGAAAGCAGTTTATTAACGAAAAGTCTTAGATTTAAAATATTGTTTATTATATTTTTATTTCAATTATTCTAATTGTTTAAAAAGTAGTAAACTTTGTATCTGGAGCTTTTCGTTGTTTTCCTCGTAATACGAGAGATGTCGCTAGATTGCGTCTCAAAAGGTGGGTTCATTGCATCGCGATGGTTTGCCTTAAAAGAGGCAGAATGTTTATATTCCCTTCAGAGTTGTGACTGCATAAACTTCACTGATGATGCATAAGGATGCTGAAATAGTTGCTATATGGAGATGGTAGTCCAACTCTGAATCGAATATAAACAAAACCTGCCTTGAACCCTTTTTTAAGTTTAGCATAAATTTGAAATAAATTAGTAAATAATATCTAAATATTAGTCTATTGCATGCATTTCAATATATTATTAAAAAGCCATATTACAAGGTATTCTACCACCAGTGCGAGAAAATTTACTTTCTCGTACTGGTGCGGGAAAGTGCAAGTTTCAGAAACGAAATGCGTACGGGAAAGTGGCTGTTTCAGCACGGCCCTAGAAAAATTAATTTTCCATCTACAACAATGCAATTTTCATTTGTTTCTCATTCCAAGTGTTCAAGAAGTTTCCTGAAGCTGTCCCTAATCGAATGCAAGAGGTTGCATAACGATCCGTCTCACTTTAAAAAATTTAGAGGTGTAGCTCTTAATTCATTCGCTTATATTTAATTATACACATTTTATTTATTTTATTTGCTTATGTTCTTTTTTTCACTTTTTGATAAAAATTTGTTTGTTATAAATAAAGTCAGGATTATAAGCATTTTGCTTTTTTTGCTTTTTTTGCTTATCTTATTAGGATTTTTAGTAAAAATGCTTATTTTAAAGATATGTTGCTTATCTTTGTTTATTTTGCTTCTTATGATAAACTATAGTTAAATTTCATGTATTACTTCCTGTCTTAAGGAAAATTCTATAAGTATACAGAGCTATAAAACCCTAATAATTCTCAATAAACCATAAGAATTTGAATCCCTTAGGCTTAGGAGATAAACGGGAAAACCAATCGTTATACCCGTTTATGTAATAAACTTATATTTGTCTGCAGAAAGCCCAAATTTATTATATTGTTGTAAAATACTTTTCGGTAGTATCGGTACATTTGTCTAAATTTAAATACCTACGCACCAATCACATTTGCAGATATTGAAAGAACTTTTTCTACGTATAAATAATATGTCTAAAGATAGAAGACAGCTTTTACGAGAAAATTTGGAAAAACATATTGTTAATAATTGTGTTTATGCTAATGGCCATGAATAAAAATATATTAATATGTTAATCATTTTTCGATTTTTTTATTATATTATACTTTAATAATTTTGTAATTTTTTATTTATTGTTAATAATACGATAATTAAAAATAAATGTAATTTAATGTCAATGTTTTTTATTCATATTTATATCATATCCATGTTTACTTATAGGTTTTTTTTTCTTGAACCTTGCTTATTTCATAAAAACTTTGCTAATTTTTGCGTCATTTTTTGATTATATAAGTGCTTATTTTGACCTCTCTGTCATGCTTATAATCCGGGCTTTAGTTATAAAGATTAGGTAGACATAGTTACTGTTCTGTGCTTGGAAATAATTTTCTTCCAAAAAGGGGACCCTAACATCAAATTTCGTTGCAAAGCCTTGAATGTGATCGTTTATGCTAATGTATGTATTGGATTTTTACAGAATGCCTGTAGGATGTACTCTTGTCATCGTTGAGGCAAAATTTAAAGCTGAAATAATGAAAATTCAATGAAAATTAATCAACCAAATAATTGGATTTCGAGGTTACCCGACGAGGGCTTAATTGGACGAAATTTATTTATATTTTTTTATGAATTAAGTGATTAACGTTTAGTTATGGTCCCCAGAAACGAGAGGAAAATAATTTAGATCATGCATATCTTATAATGGGAAGTGTATTTAAGATGTTAGATATTTCGAACAAATAATTACCAGAGAACGGCAGTTCTCGCCAGTGGCGCACACCTACACCCTCTACACGCGACACTATACAGAGTGATTGATCCGAAGGGTAAAGCTCAATAGCTTCGGTATAGTAATAGGTAGCAATAAAAGTTAATAAAAAAAATTTTAGCCACCTTTATAAGCCACCATAAAAAACCGCTAAACGCCGTAAAAATGAGTGGCGCATATTTTTATAAAAAATCTCTTAACTCAAATGTCCTTTTAGGAAGCTCTGATGATGGCACGAAATGTGTTAAAAGTACTTAGCTGATACATAAAAAAAATTTTACATACTATTAATTTTTTGAGAACATACACCTGTTTGCCGGCTTGACCTACTTAGAAGTGTCTACAAGTCATACAGTCCTTTTCAATTTTTCTATAATTAGCAAACGTTTGTTATAGGAAAAGACAGCAAATACAAAATAAGTGATTGATGACCGATCATGGGCCATGGGTAATCTTTTATTTTTCCGACTCTAGTGATTTGTGATGTAACAGACTGCAGTGAACTAACTCTAATGTGACTTACTGTATGTAAGTAATATTCAAATATGTAATAAAACAAACGTTTTTCTCTCTATATATTCAATTGATTGGTTAAATGAGATGCTCAAATCAAAAAGCAATCTAATATAAAATAGCATATTTCCATATTTCAGCAGATCCATAAATCTCTTGCTCTTGCTCGCTTTTTTACAATAATCGCTTAACAAACTTAATCGTCACCATTAACGCTAAGTGAGATATTGATGAGTTCTTATGAATTTTTCATCGATATGTAAAAAAGCGACCGAAAAGCAATCGCTGCGTTTGAACAGTCTAACATTTATAAATTACCTACCGGGAATCTTCTCGGAATCTCCGAAAATAAATATGGGATACTATTGATCTGATTGATATTGAAAATTACAGGCAGTATATTTTAGCACTAAATATTTGTGCAAAAATTTACCAATTTTTTATTTAACCAAGTTTTGTCAGGAATATTTCTGTCGATCTTTCTAGTTTTGTCAACATAAAATTTTGTAAGTCTAACTGATTTTGCAAATATTTTAGATTTATCTTGGAAACTTTACTGGCTGAAAGTACCTGCGGTCACTAAACAGCAGAAAAGTGCACTTGCTACTTGTCGGCAAGCACTTTCCTGTTTGCTGGCTGAAAGCAAGTACCTACTTTCAGCCAGTAAACTTGCCAAGTGTAAATTAAGCTTTACTCAGGTCGAAACTGTCAGCAAAATTAACCGAACACGTGAAATTCTAATTACTTTTCTCGTTTTAATTTTGTTAAATTGTCCTGTATACTCGTAATATTTAAATATATTTAAAATACCATAAGCCAGCGTTTCTCATCCTTTTACCATTTGCGACCCAATTTTCCATAATTATTTTCACCGCGCCCCCCCCCTTGTACAATAACAATATATCATATGCAATAACAATGTACCTTAACCCTTAAATGCATGAGTTTTTTTACTGATGTCTAATATCAAAAAAGGCCTTTAGCGGAAGCTTAGAAATGATGAAAAAATAATAAAAAAAATTAAGTTTAATTTTAAACACCCGTCTTTGACAATAACAGGTTTGTTGCCACAATTTTACATTTTGCATACAAGGTCAAGTTATGATATAA
Organism: Diabrotica virgifera virgifera; assembly: GCF_917563875.1. Classification (NCBI taxonomy): domain Eukaryota; kingdom Metazoa; phylum Arthropoda; class Insecta; order Coleoptera; family Chrysomelidae; genus Diabrotica; species Diabrotica virgifera. Next base: position 216,775,635 of record NC_065449.1, read on the forward strand.
AATCTACATTGTTAATTTATATGAAAATTATAAAAACAATTATTATTTTTATTGAAACACAGTGCCACACCACATTTCTGACATTTTGTATGTGTAAACCCCTTACAATTGGGCTATATACACCGTTGTTTGTTATCTTCTATAGTCGGCCAGTGTCCATATTGGTCCCTACTAATATCTTTGGGGGGAATGTACTAAGCTGGTCCTATCTTTTTCTTTTCTTGGATGTCAGCTTCCAATGTATTTGGTCTCCCTCTTTTTGCTGTGGTTTCTCATTTTGCACAGACACTCTGCAAGTTCTGTGCGAAAAGCCGTTTGTGTTAAAAGCTTTGCCTGTGGGTTCTTAGCAACCATCGTTCTTTTATCGAGTATCCAGAAATTGGCAACTGTTAAATTAAGTAAGTGATAAATAGCCGGAGGTGCCGTTTCCTACATTTTATAGAAATTTAAAAAATTCCATAAAATTTTAATCAACCCCTCCCATATGGTGGTTATATTCTTTAATTACAAAGGGACAGTCTACTTCGGTAGATTTTTCGCGGTCTTAGCAATGCGTTATATTTTGTATATAGGAGATATACCTGCAAAAGTGGAAACCAAGACGACATTTTAATTATCTTTCCATATTGTAGATGAGATATCTACGCCGTCATCCGTTGCAATATATTCATGACTATCACCGTCGAATTCTTCATATCCGTATGTGTTGGTAAATTGCAATATGGTATCCGTTGCCTTTGAACTGTTCCCAATGATAATATTCCAATTTTGACATTATGTGCAAGCAGCGGTACACCTGTAGGTATAATAATTATCATGATAAAGACGGAAATTTTGATGTTGTGGAATAATGCGAGCCAAACGAACAACTACATTACCGGATGCTCCAAGATCGGTAGATAGCAAGCTTTAATTCTCGTGGATGATTTGCTCACTTTCTAGCATTTCCATATTTTCTGTTGTGTCTATCTCCTCTGCCATATCTTTAGCCCCATTGTACGTTTCTTCATCAGATTCGTCGCCATAGCTAGGTTTAAATTCAGGGTCTGCAATACTATCTGTGTCGGAGAAATCACTTTCATCTTCACTACTCAGGCCAGTGTAATTTGCCCAATATTCCTGCAGATCCTTTTCCGACAAATAATTCTGACGATGCATTCTGTAATAAAGAATCAGATGTAAATATTCTGTGCCAGGGATTCTTGAGTGCGCACTGTAGCAAAACGGCAACAAAGAATGTTTATCATTTTTCTCATGAATGCGGTAAAAACGACAAGGAAGCATAATAAAAGTACAAAGTATATACCTTACCTACTAACTAGGATATTTTTTCAATAATAAATCACTAATATTCTAACTAGATACGACTCACAAACTTCATCAAATAATACACGAGGTTACAGATTAGCTGCCAAACAATTCAATGGGTCGAAATGCATGTTTATGTCATCTGTGCAAAAAGTGCCAAACTATTTAATATTAACACTATGTAGACTAAAGGCAGCGCTATGCAGTTACTTCAACTTCGAATCAGAATAGACATTTCATTCAATCATTTACCTATGTTTCCGAATGGCAACACGAGGCATTTAAGGGTTAAGAATTTTGACAAAAAATTCAACACCGATTCGGAACATATTGTTTCTTTTCGCGGGAAGTTCCGAGTTATTTTAAACATTCTCGATCGCCTGCCTGCATCTCCATCTTCTCAGTTCTGACTCAGACCAACCAGTTTTTGTCTTAGTCGAGTCAGTTCAGTCAGTCCTTCTGTAACTGTTAATTTATTGTGGATGTGTACATATTATGTTCTAGTTACGTTTCGGTCAACTTTTCTCTGCAGAACAAGCCCAAGGAAGTAACTTATTTACATTAAATTTGTTGATAATTAGTATTAATTAGTATTAATATATTATTAATTAGTATTAATTTAGTATTCAATGCCCTTTAATTATAGTTCCTTGTCAGTGTTCACGGGTATTTTATTTTGTCAGAATTTTGTTTTGCTTTGCTTTAAGTAAATTAGTCAATGTTGGTGTTTTTTTTATATACTCACGCCCCCCATTACTAAAAGCGCGCCCCCCTAGGGGGGAGCGCCAAACAGGTTGAGAATCACTGACATAAGCTGTCCTTATCCGTTTGTTTTTTAAAAGTTTGTCACTTTTCGAGCTGCAAAAAAGTTTTTGTTAAAGCTTCATTTACACTAGGCAAGTTTACTGGGTGTAAATATTTGCGGCTCTAAACTTGCCATATGTAAATAACAGGGAAGTGCTAGCAAGTGTACATTCCTGTTGTTTACACATAGCAAGTTTAGCAGCCGTAAGTACTTTCAGCTAGTAAATTTGCCAAGTGTAAATGAAGCTTATATTTATACATAAAATACTGCTTTTTAAACTGATTGTACGTCTTTTGATGTACAGCTTTTTAGGGAAAGAAAAGGGTTTTTAATAGCAAAGGGTAATATAAATTGAGACTAAATCAAGTGACACAAGCTAATGCTTTGTATATTGATGGGTATTCCATTGGGTATATCGAAGAAATACTTGGTGTTCCTACTGTAAAACAGTATGTTACCAGAAGGTAACCGATCGCCGTGGAAGATCCATTTTTTACACTTTATTTGCTGCAAGAGCAGACAATTACTGCTACATCCCTTACTAGGAAACTGACAGTCTAGCTAGTAGTGACCAATTCCGAGTTATTTATTTTATTTACCGATGGGTAGATTTAGACACGATCAGATTTTTGTCGTTACTTGCTAGCAAAGGACCTACCAACCGCCTTTATATTTTATTGTAGTACGGTAGCTGATCACAGAAAGTTTATTAATATTGGCCGACATACGGCTGCAAATTGCAGTCGTCTTTTTGCATGAAAATAGACCATAACAACCTTCATGGTAAAATAGTTTCACCTAATATCGGAGACGAAAGATTAAGCGAACAAAATCTATCATTTTATGTACCTACTAGATACTATCTTTATAGTACCACACTTTCGCCTGATATCGGAGGCAGAAGATTAAACGAACAAAGTTGATCATTTTATGTACCTATTAGAGGTCCACTATTCACATAGCTTTAGAAAATAACGTACATTTTACAAAATATTCAGCTGATTCAAAAAGTGTGGATAAGGCATGGAGAATGCTATACTCAATGTTGTTTCTTTCCTAGAGGATAGTTTAGGGGTGGAGATAGTACGAGGTGGTAGTTTGTTGGAATCACGTACAAATTTTGTCATATTAGGGGGGTGACCTTAATGCTGATAGATACCTTAGGGAAAGAACCCTCTGGAAAAACTTGTGGTACCTTATATGCATTTTGTAGATAAAAATTTTCTGCGAATGCAGGATAATGATTAGCAACACATAGCCAGGGTACAAATGCAGTACTTTGCAGATGTTGGTACTCGGGTACTAGCCTGGCATCCTAGTCCAAACCTTAATTTTCTAGAACATTTGTGGGACAACTTATAAAGAGTAGTTAGACAAAATGATGGCAAATTTGAAACTGTTGTAAAGTTAGAATAGACACTGGTAAACGAGTGAGGACAAATACCGTAAAACAAGATAACTGCTTTGATCCAGTTTATGCCAGAAAGGATAAAAGCTGTTCTGGTCATAAACTGAATCCGAGCTTTCTACAAATTCACAATGCAAATGGACGATAAATAGATAGACGTGGAGAATCTACAACATGTAGTGAATAAAAATATTCATTTTAGAAGGAGTGATACCTTCTCGATTCAGAATGGTCCAAGTGAAAAGGAATATTTACAAAAAATTGTTTTACAATTTTATAACTAGAGTTCTCGGTCCCTCTAGATTTATTATAAGGAATTCTTTTTAGGTAATATTGCATAAACAATCCGGGAATAAATTTTTTTAATGGGACGATGGTGTTCCATGTACTATTGGTCATCTCTTTCTTTATTTATTCAGTTAATGCTGTCTAATGTTAAGAGATCATTAAATCAAAAGTTAATTAGAGGTTTCATTTTAATATAAATATAAAACTAAACATAAAACTATATAAATTTTATAGCGTTGTGTCACTATTTTTAGTAAAAAATCGAAATTTTTTTCCGAAACCCGATAACATCTATAATCCTTAAATAGCCATCTCTATTACTTTCCAGACTCCGATTACATTAGAATGTCGAGAGCGTTACGAAAGCATCAAATCCCTTAAATATCGGAGAAAGACTTGATATCTTGTAGAGATCTATGACTTTATTGAATTTTTTTCAAGAGCTGCTCATCATTATGACAGGCCTGATTATCCCAGATTTAATCTCACATATATTTTTTTGTTTAATAAACACCAATATAATGCTTTGAAGAACACTGCAATCTGATCAATAAGCAACTTTTTCGAGCCTAAATTACTACTAAAAACTTATGACAAGTACAAAATCACTAGTATCCCTTAGGTTCTGTTAATTAATTACATAAATACTAACCTGTACCATCACTTACACGACAATTTGCTTTTTAGTTAACTAACTCGATTTCTTAAGGATTTCTTCTTCTTGAGCCTTTAAGCCAGATCCCTGTTGTCAAGGAGCTGGATGGCCTCAACATTGACGTGTTGAAGAAGTCGTTGTACGTGACTATTGGCAAATTTCGTTGGTCTTGTTAACAGTATCCATTTGTAGGTCCCTATTGAGGTCACTGTTCCTATAGTACCAAAAAGCGTTGACGATCCTCTTTAGCACTTTGTTTTGGAATCGCTAGATGATGTCTAAGTTACTAGTACTAGTACATCCCCACAGCTGGATGTCATATGACCATACATACGTTTTAGAATGTGTTTATACAAAAGTATTTTGTTGTAGATTGACAGAGTGGATTGTTTTCCCAATAGCCACTAAATTTTTTTATTTTTGATGTTAAGCTGTTCTTTTTTCTTTTTAACGTCCTCCAGCGTAACCAAGCATCATGCAATACCCAAATATTTTGCGGTGTCGGCATATGGTATCTGAATATTATTTACGTTACCGAGACTGTGTTTTTTCTTTTTTGTAAAATTAATGTGCACTGACTTCATTTTTTCGTTAAAAACTTAAAAAATTTCGTTAAAGACTTCAGTTGATAACTTTGTTAGAAGGGGCTTGTAGTTTTGTTGTTGCTTCTTCATGGTCTTCACCTACGGCCAAGACGATAGTATCATTAGCAAAGGTAGCCATTTTGTTATGATCTAATTCAGAGATATCACTAGTGTATAATTGGTACAGGACTAGACCTATTACACTACCTTAATACACCTGCATCGATTTCTTTTAATTCTGAGTAAGCTTCTTCTTACTTAACCCTAAGCCTCTATCTTATATACAAAAGACAGCGAAACAAACTTTATTTTCTCCTAGTGATCTGTCTATTATATCCGTTATTCTATGGTCGATAGTTGAGTGACTTTCTCGAAACCCAAACTGGTATGATATTTTTAGAACCTTAAGCGAGTGGTACACAGGCCAACTTTAAGTACGCGGGTTTAAAGATCGCGGACTTACTCGGCTCGCCGTCGGTGATACACGGCAGACTTAAAGTACGCGGTTTTAAAGATCGCGGTCACCGTCGGTGGTTTGTGCTATTTAGGAATTTTGTCGTATTATATACTTCGTATCGTATCCTATCGTGTTATATATTTTTAATACTAATAAAAAAAGACGAAATCGAAAAGTGTGGGTAACAAACAAAATATCATAGATAGGGTAATATTTTCATCAGGAGGATAAAACAGCCTATAAATAATTAGGTTTACTCAAAAACAAATAATAAAAAAATAATTTAGTATAGCTTAAAATAATGTTTTACGGTTTTCTCAAAACTTATAAAATGTAACTTGTCTCCTTTCAACAATAAACGATTGAATTATTTCTAGGCAATTTGCTTAATTACTTAGTGAAAATATAAGTGTAACTTTAAACGCAATAACATGATGGCTCGAAGCTCGCGGCTCGTGGCAATGATACACGTACGGGTTACGAGTAAGATTTCAAACTTGTTGGATCGACGACGTACTTACTCGGCGGACTTAAAGTACGCGTACTTGGTGTGATACACGCGCGAAAAAGGTCGTCGAGCCATAAGTTCGCGTACTTACTCGCGTGTGTATCACCCCTTTTAAGCTTCTATGAGAGGTTTCAGCCTTTTCAGAAAAAGCATCTCGTATAGCTGGTTTTAGGTATAATTTGATTCTTACCTAGCTCAAAAATATTAATTTTTCACAAAGTTATTGAGCCTTGAAAATTGTTATTTTCGGGTTTTATTGCTTATCACTCGAAATCGCTTATAACTCGAACAATTTCAATTTTAGAGACAAATACGAATCATTCTAATACGAAATTCTAAATACTAATTCTAAATTCTAATACGAATCAAGTATTTATAATTAAAAATGAATAACCATTTTCAATTTCGTTGCAACACGAAACTGCAGCCTCATCATTATCCCAGTTCAATCAGAGAGTGCAGCAAGCACCTCTACCGGTTTCGAAACTTATTAGTCTCTCATCAGGAGGCACATATGCTGCTCTCTTTGACCCAACTAGGACAAACCCCGGCGTGCAGTCACGGATTGCAACGAACGAGATGGCAGGGATGCCCTAGCGGGAACTGCTAGCCAAAAACTAAGTTTTCAATCCAATAGCATATAAAACAACATCCAAAAATGTTATTGTACATCCTACCAAACTTAAAACAATGGGAGCCTTCTCTAGTAACACCTCCGAGGCATCTACAATTTGCAAGCCATAACGGGTGCTGAGGCTAAGGAAGATGAGGGAATTTTACAATTTATAATTCACGTCCCATCTGCTCAGCGCGGTAAACTCCAACGAGAATGGTTCCTTTCGTACTCCAATCAGAGTAAACATGTAAATCAAAAATGAATAACCATTCTCAATTTAGTTTTAACACGAAACTACAGCTGCATCATTATTCCAGTTCAATCAGAGAGTGCAGCAAACACCTCTACCGGTTTCGAAACTTATTAGTCTCTCATCAGGAGGCACATATGCTGCTCTCTCTGACTAAGAGTTAGCCTTTTGCTAGCAGTTGCCGCTAGGGCATCAATGCCATTTCGTTCATTGCAATCCGTGACTGCACGCCGGGGTTTGTTTTGGTTGGATCAGAAAGAGCAGCATATGTGCCTCCTGATGAGAGACTAATAAGTTTCGAAACCGGTAGAGGTGCTTGCTGCACTCTCTGATTGAACTGGAATAATGATGCGGCTGTAGTTTCGTGTTGCAAGGAAATTGAAAATGGTTATTAATTTTTGATTTATATGTTTACTCTGATTGGAGTACGAAGGGAACCAGTCTCGTTGGAACTTTACCGCGCTGAGCAGATGGGACGTGAATTATAAATTGTAAAATTCCCTCATCTTCCTTAGTCTCAGCATCCGTTATGGCTTGCAAATTGTAGAAGCCTCGGAGGTGTTACTAGAGAAGGTTCCCATTGTTTTCAGTCAGGTAGGATGTAGAATAACATTTTTTGTATGTTGTTTTATGTGCTATTAGATTGAAAACTTAGTTTTTTTTATTTATAATTAGTTTCAAAAGATTGTAACATTTTTTGAAAAGGGCGCCCAGCCCCTGTAGATTTATTATAAGGAATACTTTTAAACAAGATTGCATAACAAGATCTACGGGTAAAAATGTTTCCAAATGAGCGACCCAGCTAGCAAAATAACGTTACCTTAGCCAAGCCGCACACCAAAGAATATATATATATATATATATATATATATATATATATATATATATATATATATATATATATATATATATATATATATATATATATATATATATATATATCGGTTTTAAAACGTTCTCCTACGTCTTCCGATGCCTAGTCGCCATTCACTTCGGTCCATCCAAAGGTCTTCATCCAATTCTCTTTCTCTCATTTCTCGATTTATGCCTTCTCTCCAACTAAGGCGGGGTCTTCCTCTTTTTCTTCTACCATGAGGGGTCCACGTTAGGATTTGTTTCGGGAGTCGTTCTTCGGACATTCTTTGTACGTGTCCATACCATCTAAGCTGTTTGGTACTAATGTCATCTACTATTGTGTGTTTCACATTCATTATTTCCCTAATTCTGTTGTTGGTTACCCTTTCTAATCTTGATTTTCCTGCTGAGCGCCTCCAGAAATCCATTTCTGTTGCTTCAAGTTTTCTCTTGTATCTTTCTTTTATTTGCCATACTTCACTGCTGTAAGTGATTATACTCTTAACAATTGTATTGTATATTCTATGTTTGTTGTTGTTTGATATTGACTGGTCCCACAGGATGCTATTGAGAAGGGTAATTGCTTTTCTTGCCTGGTTGTTTCTTTCTTCTATCGTCCGGTCTACGCTTCCTTCTTGTGTGATGGTCATACCCAGGTATTTATATGCGTCGCAATGTTTAATAATTTCGCCATTCCCCAGTGTAAGGTCCTGCTGTGTCCCACCGATACACATATATTCGGTCTTCTTTATGTTTATTTCCAAACCACCTTTTTTGTACTCCTCTATTAATTTCCTTGTCTGCAAATGACAAAGTGTATATTGTATTGTTGCTGATCGGTAATCCCATGTTTTTGCATTTGCGTTTCCAAAGTTTTAGAGTTTGTTCGAGGTAGATCTTAAATAATGTCGGTGAAAGGCAGCACCCTTGTTTTAGGCCTTTGCTAATTTGGAATCCTCTCGATAGCCTGCTTCCAACTTTCACCCTTGATGCAGTTTTGGTATACAATTGTTCCGTCGCTGTTATTAAATTTGCGCTTATATTGGTTTTCTCTAATGCTTCCCATAGTTTGTTTTGTGGGATGCTATCATACGCTTTTCTTAAGTCCACATATAACAGATGCACCTCCTGGTTGACGACCAGTTTCTTCTCAATAATCTGTGTAATACAAAACAGATGGTCAACCGTTGATCTCCCTGCCCTGAATCCTGCCTGTTCTTCAGCTTCTATATCTTTATATTCGTTTTCGATTTTATTTTTAATCAGTTTTCCGTATATTCGGCTGATCGAGTTCGTTACAGCGATGCCTCTGTAGTTGTCACATTGACACCAAAGAAACATGAAACTAAAAACATGAAACATGAAACGAAAAACATGTTTCATGAAAAGAAAACACTTCTAAACAAATCTCAAAGTCCGCCTACCAATGAAACGAGTGTGATTCATGCTCATGACACATTTTTATTTTCGGGGAGTTTCATAAATGGCCGGACATATATTTGTTTAGCAGTGGTTTATTTCCATGAAACGTAATTTACGTTTCATGTTTCTTTGATGTGCGGCCTGCCTAAAGGTTAAATTTAGTTTTTTTCGTATTGTTACGTAACATCTATCAAAAAATGACGTTACTGATACGAAATTTTAACACGTATATTATACGTATGTATTTATTCGTTTCTGAAACGTGGCGCATTGGTAGGTATTCAACACGTATGAATTTATTCGTCCCGAAAACGTGGCTTTTTGGTGGCATTGCCACCGTGGCAATCTCGCAAGATTGCAGCGTCATCGCGTATTTATTTCGAACCTTTCAAATAGACATTAATACATAACCTTACATTTTCGTGCTTAAAATCGTGCTAGTTTTTATTGAGTCATGGCAAAAAATCGAATTATGAATGGTGTGTGCCTCAATGTGATTCTTGGATAAAGCGTAATAGTAATTTGTCGTTTCATTATTTCCCTAAAAAGCATAAACAAGATAGAATTCTATTCAATGGCAATTTAGTTGAAAAAAAAATGTATTGAAATATCTTCTAAAGATGGCAAAGGAGCCTAGTGGTTATATGAAAGTGTGCAGTTTACACTTTAAGAATAAAGATTATTTTAAGGGTATGTTTATGTATTAGATAAAGTAGCTACCTCTCACATAAAAGTCAAATATATAATAAATGTTTATTTCAAATATTTAATAATAGTGCGGCTCATTCGTGCAAATATTATAAGAATTGTGCATTTAATGATAGGAGCATATAATTTGGACCACATATACTACACATAAAAAGGTTCAAATTTAGATAGGAGGCCCTCTCAGATTTTTCCTTTTCCAAAAATGGCGGGATTCAAAATGGCGACTATACATATGTGACTAATAGCACGATAACTTTTGAACGAGACTTCAGATTTCAACCAAATTTGGTATATAGGTTCTTTTTTTTATATATAAGATCGAGGTCTTGAACCGGAAGAATTGGTTTACCAGAAGTTGTGTCTTTCCTGGTTTTTATGTAAAAATATGCTGTTTTTTCAATTCTTTCACCATGTATGTATTAATTTTTCAAAAAGATAATACCGCTATTGAAAAGAGCGTAAAAATATTTTTAGGAAATATTTTTAACTTTTTAGTTATGTTAATTACCATTTAATAAATGCAAAACCTATCTTCACATGTACATATGCGGCAGATTCGTGCAAATATTATGAATTTAATGGTAGAAGCATATAATTTGGACCACATATACTACACATATAAAGGTTCAAATTTAGATACGAGGCCATCTCAGTTTTTGTTTCTTTTACAAAAATGGCGGGCATTCAAAATGACGACTATACATATGTGACTAATAGCACGATAACTTTTGAACGAAACGTCAGATTTAAATCAAATTTGGTATATAGGTTCTTTTTTTGATGAATAATATCGAGGTCTTGAACCGGAAGAATCGATTTACCAGAATGTGTGTTTTTACTGTTTTTTATGTAATAATATGTTGTTCCTTTTTCAATTATTTCACCCTGTATATATTAATTTTTCAAAAAGGTGATACTGTCGTTGAAAACAGCGTAAAAATACTTTTTAGGAAATATTTTGAACTCTTTAGTTATATTAATTACCATTTAATACATGAATAACATATCTTCACATGTAGGTACCTCTATGTGCGGCAGATTCGTGCAAATAATAATGTAACAATTATTGTGCGTTTAATGGTAGAAGCATATAATTTGGACCACATATACTACACATACAAAGATTTAAATTTAGATATGAGGCCATCTCAGATTTAGTCTTTTACAAAAATGACGGGCATTCAAAATGAATCTGCCGCCCATAGGTACATGTGAACATACGTTATGCATTCATTAAATGGTAATTAACACAACTGAAAAGTTCGAAATATTTCCTAAAAAATATATTTACACTCTTTTCAATGGCGTTATTAACTTTTTGTAAAATTTATATATACAGGGTGAAAGAATTGAAAAAGCAACAATATATTATTACATACAAAAAAAAAACAGTAAAAACACAAATTCTGGTAAACCGATTTTTCCAGTTCAAGACCTCGATATTACTCATCAAAAAACGAACCTATATACCAAATTTGGTTGAAATCTGACGTTTCGTTCAAAAGTTATCGTGCTATTAGTCACATATGTATAGTCGCTATTTTGAATGACCGCCATCTTTGTAAAAGGAACAAAAGCTGAGATGGCCTCGTATCTAAATTTGAACCTTTATCTGTGTAGTATATGTCCAAACTACATGCTTCTACCATTAAATGCACAATAATTCTTATAATATTTGCACGAATCTGCCGCATATAGATACATGTGAAGATACGTTTTGCATTTATTAAATGGTAATTAACATAACTAAGAAGTTAAAAATATTTCCTAAAAAGTTTTTGGCGCTCTTTTCAATGGCGGTATTATCTTTTTGAAAAATTAATACATACTTGAAAGAATTGAAAAAAAAACAGCACATTTTTACATAAAAACCAGGAAAAACAACTTCTGGTAAACCGAACCTTCCGGTTCAAGACCTCGATCTTATACATAAAAAAAAAAGAACCTATATACCAAATTTGGTTGAAATCTGAAGTCTCGTTCAAAAGTTATCGTGCTATTAGTCACAATGTGTAGTCGCCATTTTGAATCCCCGCCATTTTTGTAAAAGGCAAAATCTGAGATGGACTCATATCTACATTTGAAACTTTATACAGGGTGTAACAAAAATAGAGGTCATAAATTTAATCACATATTCTGGGACCAAAAATAGTTCGATTGAACCTAACTTACCTTAGTAAAAATGTGTCCATAAAAAAAGTTACAGCCCTTTAAAGTTACAAAATGAAAATCGATTTTTTCCAATATATCGAAAAGTATTAGATATTTTTTATTAAAAATGGACATGTGGCATTCTTATGGCAGTAGTATCCAAAGAAAAAATTTTAGTCAAATTTGGACACCCCTTAAAAATTTTATGGGGGTTTTGTTCCTTTAAACCCCCCCAAACTTTTGTGTACGTTCCAATTTAATTATTATTGTAGTACCATCAATTAAACACGGTATTTTAAAACTTTTTTGCCTCTTAGTACTTTTTCAAAAAGTAAGTTTTTATCGAGATATATTGAATATTTGTCAAATCCACCACATATTTGTATATGGTTAAGTACGATTATGGAGACTTTGTAATAATATGAAAATTTATTTATGATTTACATTTTTGGGTATATTTTGAACCATATTAAAAAAGAAGCCACATCTCGATAAAAGGTGCCTTATCGGAAAAATACAAAGAGGCAAAAAAGGTTTAAAAATACTGTGTTTAACTAATGGTACAACAGTAATAGTTTGATTGGAACGTACACAAACATTTGGGGGGTTTAAAGGCACAAAACCCCCATAATTTTGTATGTAAACATATTAAAAAAGAAGCCGCATCTCGATAAAAACTGCCTTATCGAAAAAATACTAAGAGGCAAAAAAGTTTTTAAAATATTGAATTTAACTAATCGTACTACAATAATAATTTAATTAGCACGTACACAAAAGTTTGGGGGGTTTAAGGGAACAAAACCCCATAAAATTTTTAGGGGGTGCACAAATTTCACTATAATTTTTATTTAAGATGTTGCTGCCATAAGAATGCCACATGTCTATTTTCAATAAAAAATCTCTAATAGTTTTCGATATATTCGAGAAAATCAATTTTCATTTTGTGACTTCAAAGGGCTGTAATTTTTTTTATGTGCATATTTGTCCTAATATAAGTTAGGTTCATTCGAACTATTTTTGGTCCCAGAATATGTACTTTAATTTATGACCTGTATTTTTGTTACACCCTGTATTATGTGCAGTATATGTGGTCCAAATTATATACTTCTATCATTAAATGCACAATTGTTTCACATATCGGCTGCACTATAAATGTGTTAGCATCATGTTTGTGGTTTTATTTACACAATAATTTTAAGGTCTTTAAGAGCTTTTCATTCACAGTCATTTGTTTCGAGCGTCTGTCATGTGACACATAATATTAATATATCTACGTCATACGTTATTGGCATATACCAATGATACAAACCAAAGACGTATGACGTAGATATATTAATATTATGTGACACATGACAGAAGCTCGAAACAAATGACAATCGATGAAAAGCCCTATATATTATTTATACCGAAAATTCAACTAAAAAGTGACGTTTTTGTGACGTTAAAAAGGTTACGTAGAAATTACGTAAAACTGTTACGTAACATCGCTGTGACTTTTATACGTATATTTTAGGTAAAATTTGATGTAAGTTTTGACGTAACTTCTCCCAAAATGTTGACGTTTGTTTGACGTCATATATACGAACAATGTTAGCTGGGGAAGCTGTTCCTGTAATTATTTGTCACCTCTTTCTTTGTATCTTTAGCTAGTGTTCTCTAATGTTAATACCTCATTAAATCAAAAGTTAATTAATGATGTCATTTTTTATATAAAATATAAATCTAAGTATTATAGCGCTGTGTCGCTATTTTTAGTAAACATCGTAACATCGAAATTTTCTTCCGAAACCCGATAACTTCTATTATCCTTAAATAGCCATCTGTATTACTTTCCAGACTCAGAATACACCAGAATGTCGAGAGCGTTGCGAAAGCATCAAATCCCTTAAATATCGGAGAACGACTTGATATCTTGTAGAGATCTTTGACTTTATTGAATTTTTTTCAAGAGTCGCTCATCTTCATGACAGACCCGATTATCCCAGATTTAATCTCAAATATAGAACGAAATTTATGAAATTGCCGCCGTTGTAAATGAACCACTAAATATGTGATAAAAAACTTTCTCGGTCGTTGTATAATCATGTTTAAAAAAGCAAGCAAGAAATGATTTGGAGAAATTATCAGGCTGCTTTGAATTTTTTATAAGGTGATGGAAATTGTGCCAATTAAAAATTGCGGTATTTTCATTTTAATAAATAATTTTTTGAATCCTTAGCAAATGATAAGATGTTATCTATTTTCTTTTTCTTCTTCTTCTCCTTCTTCTTCTTCTTCTCCTTCTTCTTCTTCTTTTTGTGTAGATATTAGATGGCTCTATCTTCCTAATGTGTTTTCAGACTCTCCAGTAAGTTGTCATTCCATCGTTTTCGTGGCCTTCCCACTTATCGTATTCCTATTGGGGAATCCTTTCTCGCCGTGCTTACTACTCTGCTGTTGTCATTCGGCTTATGTGGTCGTTCCATTCTACTCTTCTGTTTTTTAACCAGTTATTAACACATTCACTGCCAGCTATATTTTCATAGGTGTGTCTAAACAGGCCACCATATATATGTAGTTTTTGTACACAGAGACTTACCAAACTTGGTTATTTCGTCAAAATTAATGCATATTTAAGAAACTATTCTTATAAAATAGATAAATAAATAGATAAAAAGGGTTAATTCCATGGGACCAACGTGGCAGGGAATGTGTTAATGTTGTCCACCTTACATCTCCATCATATATCTGCACTTCTATCTCTATCCCATAGTGTCTTACCATCGATTTTTCGAAATGTTTTCATCTCTGCTGCCTCTAGCACTTTTTTGTCATTTCTGTATCAGGTAGTGTTCCTTCTGCGTATGTAGTTATTGGTCTGGTGACTGTTTTATAAGTTCTGCCTTCTGTTTCCTTTCTGGTATGTTTTTTTCTAACTAATATTTATATTGCTTTCTTCAGGAAACCTGCGGTTATATTAGCTCTATTCATTTGATCCTTCACTTCTGTTTCAAGCTTTCCATATAGACCGGGCAGTATCATCCCCCCGCCAGCGAAATTATTCCGATTCGATTTTTTTGCACAAACTTACTAAAAAAAAGGTCCTTATAACATATATGCACAGGGTGTGGGCCGTGCCGTGGTCGAAAAATTGCTTAAACATTTTTTTTAGACAAATTCACAAAAATAATTGTTTAATTTTTTTTAGATAATTTGGACCATTCTGAGCAAAATAGGTATCTTGACATTTTTCTATAAAATTGACTGTTGTCGAGTTATATGCGATTAAATATTTGAAAAATGCGAAAATGGCAATTTTCAGGGCTTAATAACTCGATTAAAAATTATTACATATTATGAAATTCAAAAAGTGACCAAATCAATTTTTAAACCCCTTCTTCAAAGTTTTGAAGAGATTTTTGTCATTATTTCATTACAAAGCTGTTATTTTTAATTATTAACAATTAGCGCTATAGTCCAGGATTTATCGTCGCCCACGTTAGTGAAATTACTCCGATTCGATTTTTTTGCACAAACTTATTCAAAAAGAGGTACTTATAACACATCCACAATAATTTTTTTACTTCGAGAATTTTTTTTAGATAGTTTGGGACATTCTGAGCAAAAAAGTATGTTGTGATTTTTCTCTAAAATTGATTGTTGTCGAGTTATACGCGATTTAAAATTTGAAACATGCGAAAATGGCAATATAACTCAGCAAAAATCAATTTTAGAGAAAAATCACAAGAGACCTTTTTTGCTCAGAATAACCCAAATTATCTAAAAAAAAATCGTTCGCGAAGAATAAATTATTTTTGTGAATTTGTTTAAAAAAATTGTTTAAGCAATTTTTTGACCACGGCACCGCCCGGCGCCCTGTGGATGTGATATAAGGACCTCTTTTTGAGTAAGTTTGTGCAAAAAATCTAATCGAAATAGTTTCGCTAACGATGGCTACGATACAGTTGGACTATAGCGGTAATTGTTAATAATTAAAAATAGCAGTTTTGTAATAAAATAATGACAAAAATCTCTTCCGGACCTTGAAGAAGGGGTCTTGTTTTAGTCACATTTTGAATTTCAAAATAATAATTTTTAATCGAGCTATTTCGAATCAGAATAATTTCGCTAGCGGGGGCAACGATACTGCCCGGTCTAATAGCTATATTTTGATGCCTAGATATTTAAACTTTATTTCTCGTTCTATTATCTGACCCTCCATTTAAATCCTAAAATTTACAATTTAGTAGATTTTTTGGAGAAATTAACAAATTAACATGTAAAATTTTCCAGCGGTTAATATCGTCTTCATAGCAGATTATTTAGTTTGCTTTTCTCTCATTTGGTATATTTTTATAGTTTTTACTTTTTTATTGTTTCATCCATGGATTAGGCTGAACAACAGAGGACTCATAGAATCCCCCTGCCTTATCTAGTGCCAACATAAATTAGGTTAGTTAGATTTTCTTCTACTTTAAATTTTATTGTGTTGCTCTGGTAGATATTTCCGACTGTTTTAATTATTCCTAGACGTATCTCTCTTACATACAATAAATGGGTAACGTCTTTTAATTTGAACCTGTTTAGAACAACTTCTTAAGATCAACAAAATATAAAAATATGCATGTTTGTTTTATTCTAATATTTCTCATGATCTTGTCTCAGTATAAATATAGCGTCGGGGTATTATCTTCCCACCTAAAGCCTTGTTGCTATTCTGCCAATGTTATAATTATTGCATGCAGTTTGTTTGTTATCACTTTAGGCGTTAATTTTAATGTTGTGTTGATATATTAATTTCTGATTTATTCTTATTTTTGAATTGAAGAGAGGTATCAGGATGCTTTATCTCAATTTTTGTGGTAGATATTTAGTTTTGTTTTATTATTTTTTGGATGAGTTTTGATAGTTGTTTGGTCAGATCTTGGCATCCTTACTTAATGAGTTTATGCGATATTGTGTCATCTCGTGGTAATTTATTATTCTTATAGTTTCCTTAATGCTTCCTTTACTTTTGTAACTTCAATGTATATTATTCGTTTGTCGTCACTTCGGGTGTAGGTGGTTCATTCTGAACATGTTTCATTTTTATTAGTTCGTTCATCTCTTTTCTTTGTCCTCTGATCATTCTTCATATTTCTTTTTGTGTTCCATAAAAGTCGTGTTCCATCTGTTCTAAGAAGCAGTCAGTGTTCCTTTGTTATTTGTCTCACTAAAGTATTCGTTTTGTTTCGGATTCGCTTATAGTGGTTGTATGCCTATTCTGTTTGTTTTGTCCTGTATTTTATAAAATGCTCTCTTCTTCTCTTTACATTTACTCTAAACCATGCGGTTTTTATTTTTTGATACGTTAGTATTCGTTACATTCCTCTCTCCAAGTGATTATGTTGCTGCGATAATTATGTTATATTTGAGGTTTTCCCAGCTTTTTTATACCTAATCGGTAGGAGAGTATTTTGTTTTTAATAAAGTTATCTTAAACTTAGGTTAATTAAAATTTCTTTTTATTACGAAATACGAACAGCAAAGGCAACAAAAATATGTGAATATAGAAAAGGCAACACAGAGTATGGCAAAGAGTCACCGCCTTTTCAAAGATATTCAAGAGGCTTTTAGAACATAATTATGAGAAGACAGATCTGAACGAGTAGGGTATCGACATAAATGGTGAGAAGATTAGACATGTGAGATTCGCAGATAACATTGTCCTTATAGCCGATCGTATGCTGCACAAGAAGCTTCAAAGAAGCTGTGAGCAGACGGCGGCCATCAACTAGATGGACTGACGACCTGAAGAGAAAATTATCAGTATCTTTGCGTCAAGATATAAGAAATTTGGCTTGGCGCTGGTGGGATGTCCCTACCGATTTAGTATCATAATAACAAACAACAAACCCTCCAGGAGCGGATTCGCTAAAATTAAGGGGAAAGGAACAAATGCAAAATTTTGACGCCTGTCAAAATTTTCAATGTGTTTTAAATGTAATCATTTTTTTCGAATCCTGAGAAAACTAATACGTAAGTATTTTTGAAAAATTTAAACGCAGAATGAAAAATTACTGTATTACCGAGGGCCGAAAGTCCCTTGGAATGAATTAAAAGTTTCTTTTGAATGAGATATTTGAAATTAAAAATCACACTAAGTTTTCTCTTAATTTTTCACCCCTGTAACTAATTAAAATAAACATTATAGAAGTTTTCAGGGAATTTCGGCCCTCGGTAATAACGTAGCGGCTTAAATCCGAAAGTTCGTACCCATCCCCTTAACAAAAAAAAAATTCAAGTCTTCAAGTAGATATAATATTTTAATGGAGTTGGAATAATAAATATAAATTTAAATACTGTCAAAATTTTCAATGTGTCTTAAATGTAATCATTTTTTTTTCGAATCCTGAGAAAACTAATACGTAAGTATTTTTGAAAAATTTAAACGCAGAATGAAAAATTACTGTATTACCGAGGGCCGAAAGTCCCTTGGAATGAATTAAAAGTTTCTTTTGAATGAGATATTTGAAATTAAAAATCACACTAAGTTTTCTCTTAGTTTTTCACCCCTGTAACTAATTAAAATAAACATTATAGAAGTTTTCAGGGAATTTCGGCCCTCGGTAATAACGTAGCGGCTTAAATCCGAAAGTTCGTACCCATCCCCTTAACAAAAAAAAAATTCAAGTCTTCAAGTAGATATAATATTTTAATGGAGTTGGAATAATAAATATAAATTTAAATATCATATCATTATTTTTATTACGTATTTATATCTATGTAGTTATAGGTATATTATTATGTACAATGAAATAAGAGAAATGAACAAATTAAAGAAATTAATGTCACTATCGCTGTCATCTTCAATAGAATCGTTATCTAATGTTATAATTATTGGTTTAATATGTGAGGTTAATGTTCTGTAATGATCTTCCGTTTTTATAACATGTGAAACACAATTTTGCCACGGTGTTGGGGAAATCTTTTTTATTTCTTCTGCAACATGTGACACCGATTCGCTACTAAATTTGGGACAGCAGTTGTTTCGCCGTAAACTTTCCTTAAGTTGGCTTCAGATTTATTCAATGGGGTTGAAGACACAGTAGTAAGGAGGTAATCGCAATACATTATGACCATCACGTTTGGCTAATTCGTCTATAACAAATTGTTTCTCAAACACTTTTGTGCTTCCAACATTTCTTTTTTTGTATATGTATCTTCAAAGTACAAATCATTGTCATACAAAAAATCAGATATCTGTTTTTTTGTCGAACCTACACCGGGGATTTTTCTAATTTGTTCGCTGTGATACGTTGCGTTATCCATTACAATTACACTTTTTGGAGGCAAATTTGGCAACACCTTCTTTTCAAACCATTCCTTAAACAAGCTACTCGTCACATTTTCATGGTAGTCCAGCTTTGAATCTTTAATGTTTTTTGCCGATAGTAAAAAACTTTCCCCTCCAATCCAGCCATTTTTGGATCCAATGTTCAGAATAATTATTCGCTGACCTCTATTAATTGGATAATTGGGTGCACATTTAATAGAATCGTCTGTCCAACCTTTTTGAGCAGTATCGTGGGTATCGAACCATGTTTCATCTAGATAAAATATCGGTCTTCCTTTATCTCTAAATTTAGATATAGCATCCAAGTATTCATTTCTCCATTTAATTAGACGAGGAGAATCCATTATTGATGATCGCTTATTAATTTTCTTGTATCGAAAACCAATGTGATTCAAAAATCTTGATAAAGTTGAAGGCGAATACGTAATGGAATAGTCTTTAACAAGTTGATCGTAGATCATACTAAGCGTTGGAACTAGGTTCTTTGAATAGAAATTGTAAATTGCTCTTCTAATTACCTCAGCATCTTTTTCATTTACTGCTTTATGTGAAGAAAAGTCACTCCGCTTTTTACGAGGTTGAATTCTATTCGTAACAATTTTCCACACTGTTGTATATGGCATCCTTGTCAGTCGATATGTTTTCTTGATGAGGAATTTACCGTCTTCTGGATTTGGATTATCTTCTTTCACAGTTTGATAAACATTCCTAATAATTTCTTTGGCATCATCAGATAAATGTACACGTGTTTTACACTCAGCACTAGCTTCACCGACTTCAGACATTTTACTTGAATACTCGCGATCTAACCTTCTATCTAAATGCAAGAAAATAACTGCCTGAATGTGCAAATGTCAAACTTAAATATGTTTGCCCCCCTTTCATAATGTTCCATAATGTATGTTTTCTGGATAAATAAATGATACTTAATTTTACCTAAATACCTATAAGCACGAGAATTATGTGTAAAGCTATAGAATAATAATTAGAGGTATATCTTATCTTTAACTAATGCTCTTTCTAATGATTCTTTAATTTTTTTATTTAAAGATAGAAAGCTGCATTATCGGAAGTCCATTTTGTTTAAAGTGAAACCGATATAAAACACATTATAATCTAACTCCATAAAATTCACGTAATGAGCGCATTGGACATAAAAATTGTCTGTGATCGTTTGTAATTGATTCCAAGCAAGTTAATTTCAGATGACTAAACGAATTAGTCTACAGTAAACAAAATTTTTAATACATTGTCTAGAAATTTTAATTTTAATAATTTATTTGCATTGATTGGTAACGAGTCAGTCCTGTAAATAATATAAAGTACGGCCCTAGTAGCTGTTCTAAAACTATTGCCACCCGTCGCAAAGACAATTGAGGGATTAGTAACGTCAACTATTTATTATGATACTAAATCGGTAGGGACATCCCACCAGCGTCAGGTAAAATTTCTTATAACTTGACACGAAAAGATTTAATAACTGGATTTAAGCCGCACAAGACAGACACAAATGGAAAGAACTGAGGGAGACTGATTTCCAGTAGACGAGTACAGGTTAATGATGATAATGGTGTACTTATTACAATTGAATTGTCAATGTTTACCCAAGTTTTCGACATAGTGTAGCTAGGTATAAAAAAATATCTAGGACATCTCTAGAGCAATGCGTTGCTTACACAAAACATAGTTTCTTAGAAAGTACAACCACTTCTAAATATTTGTTAAAAGAACCGTTTATAAGTAATTTGGACCAATTTCATTGTCCACAGGAAAAGTTTCGTATTAAAACAACTGCTACAATTTAAAAACTGTTGTTTTAACCAGTAAAATACAAAAATAGCTCTCATTCCGTGTACTTCCCACCCTATTATTCTTGGACCTAATAAAATATTAAAAATTAGGGTGCTCTTCTTAAAGAGCTGTATATTAAAAATTTTATGGAAGATATGAAATCCACTCGACACGACGGCAGGATCTTGTCTTATATCCGAAACAACAACGAAAAGTGACAGTCCCTGAACAAATCGATAT
Organism: Diabrotica virgifera virgifera; assembly: GCF_917563875.1. Taxonomy (NCBI): domain Eukaryota; kingdom Metazoa; phylum Arthropoda; class Insecta; order Coleoptera; family Chrysomelidae; genus Diabrotica; species Diabrotica virgifera. The sequence goes on from NC_065449.1 coordinate 216,796,996, forward strand.
TTACAGGAATTATTTAATACGCTCGCTGAAGGAGTCCTTGTAGGATAATACTTTTACGATATATTTAGTCTGGTTCAAAGGAATAAATTATGAAAAGGGCAAAAAGTTCGGCGGTTTATGCCAGAAAGTAAAAGTTTCTATAAGTAAGCTTGTAGACTTTTTATTTCCATCCACTTAAGTGTAGGGAGAGACAAATATAAATAACGAGTATCTTGGAAATAAGTATTTGCCTTACAAGTAAACACAAATAAAGTTTAACAGAACTGAATCAAAAAGTAAATTTTTGTAATTCAATTTTCTTTGTTTATTTATAGTACAATCATTCAAGCTTAAAATGGATCCAAACGTCGCAATTCTAATTGCCTTTATGGATCTTCTTGAACATTTGGAATTAAGTTTATTTTACCCTTCTCTTCAAACCTGACGTAGTCGCAAAGTATGCTTTTATTTTTAAATGGTAAAAACTACCCCTTATTCTAATAAATTGAAAAATGATGAATTAAAGCAGTAATGGGCCATAACTAGGTTTAAATATGTTAAATGTTGAATATTTTACAGCTCACCAGTCCTTAAAAACAACCCCATATACAAAGATTATAATCTTTGTATGGGGGGTTGTTTTTAAGGACTGGTGAGCTGTAAAATATCAAAATATTAAAGTCATGATTCAAAGCATTCAACATTTAACATTATTTAAACATAATTATGGCCCATTACCGCAATTTTTTCCCAAGTTTCATTCTTAGAGGTGGTTTTTGGTGGTTGCATTATTAAAAAAATTAAGTGCCACATTTCTTGTACTTGAAGGAAAGAAATTCTCCTATTGCGATCCAAAATAAAAAAAAATTCATGTTGTTTAATCATATTTTTTTAATAATTATTTACAAGAAATCGGACACTTAATTTTTTTAATAATGCAACCACCAAAACCCGCCCCTAAGAATGAAACTTGGGAAAAAATTGAAAATTAATAAATGCAAGCAGTTGTAGAAATCGATATGTTTAAACCTGTTAAAGTTTTGTTGTTTTTTTACAATGTAAATAGTTCGATATTTTTATATGTAACTACCCTTAAAAACTACCCCTCATACAGTTATTAAAAAAATGGCGATTATGAAATCATTTTATTTTCAATATTAAATAGAAAAATATTATTATTTAAATATAAAAAACCTGATACATACAAGTTGATTCAACCCCTAAAACCTACCCCTTATCATAAAAATTAGGGAAAAAATCTTTTTGAAAGCTTAAAATAATGGAATTCGTTAAGAAAATAAAATGTAATTGTGGCTCATGATAAATCTATACATACATATAAAAGAAAGTCGAGTTATGTTAGTTACACCATTTATAACTCGAGAACGACCGAACAGTTTTTAATGAAATGTTACACGTGTATTCTACTGGACTGGGAATAGGCATAGCTCTGTTTTCATGCCCGTAAGTCATAGGGGGGCTTGCCCCCCTGATATATTTTTTTAATTTTTCGACAAACCGTTTTTTCTTAATTTTGTATGATGTAAAAGCAAAAGATACATACAATCCTAAATTTTCACTTTTTTATCTTCAACCGTTATTTTTTAATAGACATTTAAATATTTTACATCTATATATTATATATATAAAAGAAAGTCGAGTTATGTTAGTTACACCATTTACAACTCGAGAACGACTGAACAGTTTTTGATGAAATTTTACATGTGTATTCTACCGGACTGGGAATAGGCATAGCTCTGTTTTCATGCCCTTCATAGGGGGGTTTGTCCCCTCTGATATATTTTTTTTTCGACAAACCGTTTTTTCTTAATTTTGTATGATGTAAAAGCAAAAGATACATACAATCCTAAATTTTCACTTTTTTATCTTCAACCGGTATTTTTTAATAGGTAGTCATTTAAATATTTTACATCTTTGTTGCCATACTCCTCCGAAACGACTTGACCGATTTTTATAAAATTTTGCAGGTATACTCCCTGCTGAATTACGAACAGAATGATACTATTTTTTTCTCTCTAGCGCAGTCCGTTTCCGAAATAGCGAACCGTAAGCCGTAGAAAAATTCTGAACACAGAAGAAATTTCATAAAAGAAAAGTGCAACAGTTTAACTTTTGGACTCGAATTGGACAAAATATTAATTTTTTAATTCTGCGAAATTTTGTAATATATCTCTTTTTTTCACGAATTGCAAGCTGTAAAAATATTCTGAACACACAATAAAAACAAGCGGCAAATCTTATGTATGAAAAGTGCAACAGTTTAACTTTTCTACGTAAATTGGACAAAATATGAATTTTTTAATTTTACAAAATATTCAAAGAATTGGTATCTACAAGCTGAATTTTTACTCACGAATCCTAATCTTCACAAAAATTCTGAACACGCGTATAGAACGACCGGCAAATTTCATGGAAGAAAAATGCTGTAGTTTAACTTTTGGACATAAATAGAACAAAATATTAATTCTTTAATTTTATGACATTTTCAAGTGTCAGTGTTGCCATATTCCACTTAAAGAGATCGATAATGTGAGATATAATGTGGAGAGCAGATGGGGCTACCGACGAAATGCTTTTTTTGAAGTTATACTTCTTTACCGGCGATATGAGGGTGAATTTTTATATGTTAAAACCTATGATCCCGGCGCATGCGCATTATAACTTTGTTCTGATTGGATGTTCAAATGACATGTCAAAAATTATTCAATATGGCGGCTGTGGCACAGCTGTAGTTAGATTATTTATGGTTGTTGCGTTTTAAAATTTGTGTGAAAAGAAACAACAAACAAAAGTTAGTTAATAGTTATACTGTCTTTTTAAATAGTTTTCATATACCCATATTTTTGGACTTTTGGACTATTTTGGACAAGGAAAACTCATTCTAATTTGGTAAGTAGTTTTTATTATAATCATATTGTAATTATACATTTGGATTAGGTTGAAATACAGTAGAGCGTCGATTATCCGAACTAATTGGGGGACATAGGTGTTCGGAAAACCGATTTGTTCGGATAATCGAACTACAATATATTGATACATATTTATAGTCATACATATTTATCCACAAGTGAATAAAAGCCATATTTATATACCTACATATTTATTTATACCTTGATAATGACAACTAGCAACTAAACAAAAAAGTGCAGTCTTTGCAACAACATAATAATTTTTGGATACAATATTGAAGAAAATTAAAGATATTTTAAGCGTCAATTACTAACGCTTGCTCGGTATTCGAGTGCGGGACGCGGGAGTCGATAGTTCGAGTAAACGATCGTTCGGTTGATCGACGTTCGGATAATCGACGCTCTACTGTACATTTATTTTCTCAAGAATGGGGATTTTAGAGAGAATTCCCAAATTAGGTCCGATTTTTATTTTTAAATTATGATTTTTTGGCGTAGATTTATTTATCTAGTAGGTATGTAATGCTTTGATTTACATACTTAATTTGATTACCAACAAAAGTTCTACCAATCTTCATCTAATATATTGTTTTCTTACTGTTTTGTTATATTTTAATATTTCCTTCCACAGAATTTAAACTACATAATTTAATTATATTCAAAACAACTGTCAAACACTAAAACGTTCAGTTACCCTATTTTTCCACATGACAAATGTGGAATTGGACGAGTGAGTCTAGGCTTCGATTACGAATCAAAGCGCCCCGAAATTCACGGGTTCGATTCCCGATGCAAGTTTTTATTTTTTATTTTTTTATGCATTTTATGATTGTAAGTATATTTGTTATATAATTTTTTTTTTCAGAAAATGCGTATTTCAAATTTTTGCCAACAATTATTATCGTTCAAAAATCATTTTTTCTTTGTGGCATTTTTCAATGTGTTTGTGTGCGTTTTATTCTTTTATTTTTTTTTAATTTTTGGTATTGTCTTAAAAATCACATAAGATGTAGTAGAAGTATAACTTCTTACGTGCGTACAAAGTACACACAACACACATTCTTTTTATATTGTTACAAGACACATGATTCATAGATTATTGGGTAATTTCAATCGTTTATCACCTTGCATAGCAGGTGAAAAATATATCAGTTGTTTTTCTAATACATTTACTAACGATATGATCACAAAAATATCGACGAGTATCCAATCATGTAGGTATTAAAAATAGCAATAAGACACTGACATTGACAATCGTTGGTTGGTACCATATAAGCCTTTGCTGAGCGAGACATTAAGTGCTCATATTAATGTTGAGTTCTTCAGTTAGGTGAAGAGCATCAAATACATTTTTGCAAGTATGTGAAGAAAGGCAATAATACGGCTGCGTCTCAAGTTGAAAATGCCAATATGAATGTTAATCCAATTAACAAAAACTATAAAATAAAAATTCATGAACGGGATTCAGCAGTTAACCATTTAGTCGTTTATCTTGAAAAAGGTCAGCTCGTGTATTTCACGAACAAGACCAGTGACTGATCGTGCTATAAATCCACCCAAAACTGCACTCACCGAATTTTTCAAGGCGGTTAATCGTGTGGATGCTTTTGGTACCTTTGCACGAGCATTAACTACTCTCACAAGTACCTACCATACTATTTCACATAGACTCAAACAAACCGCAACATGCACTCTGGTTGATAAATGTCCCAATCTATTCAAAACACCTTGGTGCGAATATTTACAGTCAATTCAAGGCAGACTGAGTACTTTTATTTTCGACCGTTGGTGACCAATTACTTTTTACTTTCAAGATATGCGTAATTACCTAAAGTAAATGGACAACTGTACGCAATATAAATATATCCGATATGCCAATTCAATTTAAACGTGTTAAATGTCCAATGAGATTGTCACCTACAGTGCCATTAGATTAAATTATGATCGATATTATTTTGTTGTTATTTTCATAATTAATTAATATACAGTGGAACCTCGGTAAGTCGGATTAATCGGGACCGCGGCCGATCCGGGTTATCGAAAATCCGGGTTAGCCGGAGAGCATGATAAAAATTAATAAAATATGGTATACTTACAGATAAAGTCCATTATAATTGCAAAAACATGAAATACATGTATGCACAGTACATCTAAATTACGTACAATTGTATACAGTATTGTTTATTTCTTGGTAAAAAACTCAGTCAAAGTGAAAACATGTTTGTTTTGTCTGATTAAAATCGGTCCGGGTTAGCCGGACTTCCGGGTTATCGGGGGCCGACTTAACGAGGTTCCACTGTATAAAATTTTAAGGTATAAATTAAATATAAATGTTTGATGGTTGCGCATTAAGATTGCGCGCGCTAATTTTTTTTAATGAATTCTGGGACTGGGGACATTTTGGAACGTTTCATTTTCCACCGTCACGTCGCACAGTGGTGCCAAATGCTGAAAACGTAATCATGAGATAAAAAAAGTCCTATCTAGAGATTTTCATGTTTACAGTTTTTTTCACATACTATCGTAGAGTAGTAATACGCAGGTATAAAAATCATACCGGATGTATTCTTATTCATATCTCAGGGACAAGTGAATCATGTACGACGTTATCTTGGCCGACAGTGAAAGTGAAAAAGAACGCGTGTATTGCAAACGCTGTAAAATGTTTTGTAATTTATCAATTTTATCGCTGTAAAGCAGATCCTCCTTTTTCAAGTGTGCAAGATGTAAGTTGACTTAAGATTGATTAACAATGAGTGCATAAAATTTGTTAATATATAAAGAGTAAAAAAACATATGTATGTATAGTTAAAATAATAAAAATTTTGTACAGATATATTAGTATAGTACTTCAAACCGAAAATATATGCGTAATCAGCAATTTTAACGGTTTCTTATAATATAACGTTTCAAAAAAATATGCGCTTAAAATAAAAATTTTGAATTTATTTACGCCATATTGGATCCGTCATTTATTTTCAAGAAAATGTCAGATTTGTAATGAGCGACCTTAAATTACTGAATTTTTAAAAAAAAATTTCGCCTTTATTGATATTTTAAATATGTTCCTCCATTTTGGATCCGCCATTTTGTTTAAAAGAAATGTCAGATTGATAATCAGCGATGCCAAAAACCCTTAAGTACGAAGGTAAATCCGAACTGTATGAACCGTCATATACGCTTTTAAAGGTTCAAGACCACGTTTTCGGCATTTGGAACCACATTGCGTCGATGCATGTGCCACTAAAAAGTGACGGCATAATACTCATATGTTTTCTACTATTCAAGTTATAGACTCTTATTGTGCCCAAAATGCCTAGCAAATTCTACCTATCCCGGCTCATTGTCTACAGGTTTTGCACATGGAAGATTCAACTTTTTCATACGTAATATTTTTGAATATTTTTTTGGTTCTGTTCATTTTTAGTTATTGAATTATGACACATTATCTAATTTCATAAGGTACATAAGGTGCAACGAAGTTCACCGGGTCAGCTAGTATAATGATATATTTATAAAATTTGTTTCCCATAAACATATACGTTTGAGGAAAATTAAACTTTTTAAACTTCACATTTTGATGATAATGAAAAATATTTTTATTTTACATTAAATTAAGTACAAAATTAATATTATGATTTTTAAAGTATATATCAATAATTTAACTTCAACTTCCAAATTCGTCTATTTCTTCTTCATCAACTTCCTTTTCTTCTTGGTCTACAGGAGGACAATTTTGGCAGCTATCACCAGAGCATTACCCGCAAGATTTATTGCAATATAATCCACGTTTGCAACACCCACAAGTTGAGCCACATCCTTTTTTGCAATTGCACAATATCATTTTAAGTAGTTCTTCTGGTGCAGGAATATCCGCCATTTTGTTTGATACCAAGGTGCCATTCACTTTTGTCCATACCCAATCAGCAAAATGGAGAGTTTTGTTGCCCGATACGTAAATACAAAGCAGACATTGCATGTATAAAATAATAAACATTCCAAAAACCTAAAAATTTAGACGCTCCCTAATTTTCAAACATTGTCTCTAGACAAATGTATTTGGTCTTTTATGAACAACTCGGTTTCCTTTAAGCTCTTTGCATTCATTTGCACATCATTTTGTAGGGAATTTCATAAACTATAAAATCATTAGAGTTGCAATATTTCTAGACCCTTCAGAGACTTTTAATATTAAAGGGCTAAAAAGACGCTCCCTTTGCATTGAAATCAAAACTTTAAACTCGTATATTTCGCTTAAATTATGAGTCCCGTGAGTTATAAAAAAAGCAAAATTTTCAGTAAATAAAAAGCTAAACTAAACTAAAATAAAAAGTTTTAGGCCCGAACCCTTTTTTTATAAATCCAATATTTTTTGAGATATTATGAAAATTTTTTGAAAAATAAAAAAATAAATTTACTTAAATCAAGTTTTTTCAAAATGTTTTATCAGTTGTTCTAAATGATTTAAACTTTTGGAACGTGTTGTCGGAACATAAATAAAGTTACACTTTCAACAAAAAAATACACTCCGTTTAGACTTACACGAAGATTTGGAGATTGTCAAGGACCTGAAGAAGAGTCCCAACTGTGTCAATAGACAAACATCCCTTAACCGCAATTTTGTCCCCATTCACCGTCAATTATTCTCATAATTCCTATTATTTTCAACTTCCTCTTTTTATCATATTCTTTCTCTGTTAACTTACTCTCCCTCCTTTTTCAAATTTTCCTCTTTCCTTCACTGCTTCCACACTCCTTTACCCAACTAACATTATTAACTACTGAACCCTATTAACCATCACCTCATTAATTCACCCTACTATCTTCACTTCTTTTTCATTTCATTACTTCATTCAGTTTAAATTCCACACCCCAACTTTTCTTTGTCCCTCTCTTTCCCTTAAAATTCTTGTCTTTATACCTTACACCACAGCCCTCTACTTTTTGTTTTTGACTTTTTCCAAGTAATTTTTACCTCTCCAACTAACATCCCATCACTTAATTTCAGTTCTCACATTCAGATCCATTATCATTACAATTAAATTATATCAATATTCTTTTTTCTTACTTTGGTTTTATTTTATTCAGTACACTTTCAATATTAATTTCATTTTAATTTCATTCTTGTATCAACTGGACTCAGCTATAATCATACATTTCTTTATCTTTAGCTTCACATACCCTCACTTTGTCCCAAGAATTCTCTCAAAACTTTTTAAAATAAAATTAAAAATAAAACATCTCATAATAATTACAATCCTTTTCATTTACATATTACACACTTTTAAGTATTTGACTGTATCCTAACTCAAATCCATTATTTAAAAAAATTTACATTTATTTTTTAAATAACAATATTTTCCTTTTACATATACAACCAACAATACAATATAGACTTGATTAACTTGCCAACCAATTTATTCATTTTGTACAATAACATTCCAACTAATACTTATTCTTTCTCTTCTCTCACCATCATCTGTTTTATCTTTTTATCATTATTGACAGCAGCTTAACTTTCTTTCTATCAATTTGATCAATCTAATGTTATAGTATACAGTCAACATAAATAATCTTATATTCTAAATTAATTTTGTATATCACAATTTTCTTTTCAAAAACCAATAGATTTAAAAATGTTAGACATTTTCAGATATTACAATCTTTATCATTTGTTGTGGGTCACCTTTTGGTTAATAAACATTGAAAATCGACTACCTTTTTCTCTACTGTCAATGTCACTTCAAACATTTCCTTACACACTTTTGACACTTTATAGTCAAAGTTGGCCTAAGATGGTTGATTGAGTTTTTGGTAGGGTTTCACCATGTTCCCGTAGGTTATATCCGTTAACATCGGCTTTTAGCCTGTTTAATATTATTTTTAAATAATGTAAATCGAATTTTAAATTCAACCATTGTTTGGTTCTGGGGCTATTTAGCAAGTATGCACGTAAGTAATCTAACCACACTTTTTTAACTTTTTAAAAAATTTCAACCATCTTTCAATTCTAATAGTGGGATTACTTATTTTATTGTAGATTTACTGATGATGGACCGATAGGTCTGAAAACGTTCTGAATTGGACATATTTTACTCAATCCATTGGGATTTTTAAGTTTTAATAAATATACCAATTTACATAGAAGTGGTTTTACTTCTTGTTAGAGTTTTTTAACTATATGGTATACAGCCAACCTAGGGAGCTTCCCTTTTAGAGTATAAATAAAGTTAATTTCACATGTGCTACGATTACTACTAATTTTGCCGCACATGGCATACATTTTACCGTAATTTTTCTTTTATAAATTCGAGGTATTTGATTAATTTTCGTCATAACTTGCTTAATGCTAGAGGCTTTTGACCAAGCTTATTTTGAAGGTCTAGAAAAGTACTTTAAAACTGTTTATTAATATTTTCTATTACAAAATTAATCATTTTTCCGTTATTTTAGCTCAAACTTTGCATAAATTGACAAAAAATAAAAAACTCGTTTTCAATGACTCATAAGCTGCTTAAAAAATTTAATTAAAACTGATTAGTTTCTTTGTTTTTTTATAAGCTTCGATTTTAATAGGGATGATTTTTTCCTAAAAATGCGTAACTTTCGAGTTATTCGCGAAGAACTATTGAAAGACGTGTGTTTTTTTTAATTTTCAATCGCGAATAACTAATAATTCTACATTATCTTCATAAAATTTAATCCTCTATCGATTCCCGGTGTCATTTTGAAATTTTAAATTTCCACCACAAGAAAGGGTGGCATTCACCCCCGGGGCGGAAGTATACATTGGTACCAAGTCAGGTTTGTTATTTGCATCATTTTTGAGCTAAAACTGTCAAAATTTCAAACAAATCCATGAAGGTCTTTAAAATTGCGAGGTGAATTGCTTGAATGATTGTACTATTACGATTATGTACAATCTGGTCATAAATGACCAATAAACAATTTTACTCTCTCCGTAATCACTAAAGTTACCTACTTAAAAGCACTTAAATAGAACTTTATTTCTAATCTCTAGCGACCCCATTTGGGGTCGCGTAGCAAAGAAGTCGCAGTTTAAGTAGGTCTGCTCTATACTGCTCTGCTCTTATTTGTTCATCGGTAGGCTTGTTCTTCTTCACCAAGGCTTCATAATAATATGTAGATCTCTTTAGTGATTTTAATATGTGTATAAAGCATAGTTGGGTCATGGTTTGCATATGCAAAATTAAGTATGTGATCTAGTCTGAATAGAGTAAAGGCGATATAACTAAAATCTGATATGCTTTGTTGTCACCTATTCTCACAGCACTTGAAACTACATTGCTGATGGATTTTGTTTTTTTTAGTTTATGTTCTACTTGTTCTATTGCCTGTTTTAGTTCTTTCATAGATTTATGTAAGCTTCACTTAAATTGTCAGCTATAAAACTAGTTCTTTCATAGATTTGTTTAAGCTTCATTAAAATTGTCAGCTATAATAACAATATCATCTGCAAATTGCTGCTTAAACGTATGTTCCAGAGACGCCGTAATAAACTGCGGTGCAAAAAAATCAATCCACTAAAAATTTGGTCATTTTTGATGTTTTGAATTTCCTTAACCTGTTGTCCGATTTAAGTGATTTTTTACCACGTTAGAGCCTTATCCATTGACAATATCGATGTAATAATATTGTTGCTAGACAGTTAAACTGTCATTGTATACCGGGTGTACGAATCAAACTGTGTTTTTTTCTCAAAGTTCGCATCACCCTGTGGACTATTCTGGTATTTATAAAATACTGAAATTAAAACCCAACTATAGCCTCAGGTTTTTTTTAACATTTTGTCTTTCGATTCATTCGCTTATGTTGCATAATAAAAAAGTAAGGTACTTTAACAACTGGCCATGTTCGTCATCAGTACAGGGTGTTTCTAAATAAGTGCGACAAAATTTAAGGGGTAATTTTCCATGAAAAAATAATGACAATTTGCTTTACAATCATATGTCCGCACACGCTTCGTTTCCGAGATACGGGATGTTCCATTTTTTTCCAAACTAACGATTTATTTATTGCTTTAAAACTAGTTGAGATATGCAGATCAAATTCGGTGGGTTTTAAAACGTAGTTAATGCACATTTTTTGACATACAATTAAGAATTATATATTCACCAATACTTGGGAACCCTTATCAATGAAACAAATGACCAAAATCACGAGATAAAAAGACGTATTAAAATTGCCAGGTCTACTTTTATATAAATGAAAAAATTATTTTGTAATCGTGATATTAGTATTCATCTAAGAACTAAAATGTTAAAATGCTATGTATTCAGTACTTTGCTCTACGGTGTTAAGTCATGGGCTCTTAAACAGAGGAATATTAAAAATCTTGAAAGCTTTGAGATGTGGTGCTACCGCCGTATACTAAGAATAAATTAGGTGGATAAAATTACAAATGAAGAAGTAATACGCAGAATAAATAACGAGCCAGAAGTTCTACTGAATATAAAAAAAAAACTTAAATACTTAGGTCACCTGATGAAGGGACAAAAGTACACATTCCTACAAAATATAATGGAAGGAAAAATCCAAGGACGAAGAAATCCAGGCCGTAGAAGAATGTCCTGGATGAGAAATTTAAGAGAGTGGTTTGGCTGTACCACTAACGAATTATTCAAAACAGCAATAAATAAAATTAGAATCGCCCTAATGATATCCAATCTCCGATAGGAGAGGCACTCAAAGAAGAAAGATTGGCATGCGTACGGGTAATATTATCGGTCATAATACCCGTTTGCGCGCCACTGGTAAATATTAAATTCTTAATTGTATGTCAAACAATGTGCAATAATTACGTCTTAAAACCCACCAAATTTGAGTTGCACATATCGACTATCGTTTTAAAGCAATAAGTAAATAATACGAGGAAAATATCAATACCATACATAAAAGGACTATCCGAGAAACTTAAAACAATAGGAAATAAATTCAACATTTCAACAACATTCAAAACAACCAACACATTGAGATCTATTCTATCTAAAACTAAACCTAACAATGAACAAGAAAGGACAAAGAATTGTATTTATAAAATACCTTGTGAATGCGAACAGTTTTATATAGGTGAAACATCAAGACCATTAAACGTTAGAATAAGTGAACATCAATCTTATATTAAAAATAGAGAATTTGATAGATCTCAAATATGTCAACACGCATGGGATAATGAACATAGAGTTCAGTGGAGAGATTCAAGTATAGTCCTGAAAGAAACAGACAGTAAAAAGAGAAAAATCAAAGAAGCGGCTCTAATTATGCTAAACGAAACCAATTGTGTCGCAAATTCCTCGGTGGAATGCAGTAGGATGTGGATACCCATACTGAAAGAGGAAGTCAATAGAAAGAAAATACCACAATTAGTAAGTCAATAGTCGAGTTAGTACATATTTTATATTTTAGTATTACTTATATACCCATGTATTATTGATATTATTTATAATTTAAACAAAATTATAGTAAAGTCAGAATTTGGTATTAATTTTGAGAGTAAATTAAATGTAAGACCAAATACTTACGATGTCGGGATAGTATCACGAGGTTTTTCCTGGTTTTCCCTCGTGATTTACTATGAGATCTCTAACGCGAGAATTTTAATGTCACCGTTGCATGTGGTTGTCTTTTTAAAGACCGATCACATGCTATGATTTTTTGTGACTGATATTCTTGAGTTGGGGTTGATTTCATGTAATCGAATGAACTATCTTTCAGTAAAGTCGTCCCAGGAACGCAACTCATAAATATTGGCAATATCATTTTAAAGTCTTCTACTTTAAAATGTATCATATGTATCTGAATTGCCGATATAAATGAGTCAAATTAAATAAATTATTAGAAGAATTTTTTTACTAAGCAACAACATTTTTGTTTATATTAATAGTATTTTGTATTTTGACAACGGCACCCGATTTGGGCGTCGAAACGTTAATAAAAATCATTTTTTAATAATATTGTGGCTTATTTCCCATTCTAAATAGTTAAAATTGTAAAAATGCCACAAGAAAATAGCTTCAGAACAACAATAAGTAAATCATCAGTTTGTAAAAAAAAATTAACATCCTGTATCTCGGAAACGAAGCGTTTGCGAGCATACGATTATAAAGCAAATTGTATGCAAAATGCAAAACCTGTACTGATGACGAACATGGACAGTTGTTAAAGTACCTAACTTTTTTTTACTATCCAACTAGTGTTGCCCAAATGCAAGACCAAGACGAGACTTAGATAGTCTTGGTCTTGGTCTTGCGCCAGTACACCTGGTCTTGGTCTTGGTCTTGGTATTGCGCTCCCGGTCTTGGTCTTGGTCTTGGTCTTGCAGCAAGAGTCTTGCAAGTCTCGCAGTTGCCCATTAGCATATTGCATATCTTAGAACAACGTAACAGAGTAGGTACATTTTAAGATTGAATATCATAGCCATAGGAAAAACCAACCAAATTAATAAATATCTGACACCGGGTGGGGTTTGAACTCACGGTGTAAGAGATCCGTGCCCATATTCTAACTAACTAAAGTTTATTAGAAACATGCATTTTTTTAGTGTATTTGCTATTCACTATCTGTGATTTGAAAAGCATTCAATTCGGTGACAGATCTGCACAGTATGTTAATGCCAGTTCTAATTTTTATCCACTACGTTGGGTTGGACAGACCAGTATGGGTTTCAGATTTTATGGCACGTCAGCTGCTTCACAAGCAGAGTGAAACTTACTCTTCAATATCTCACTTGTTAGCCTTATATATAAGGCTATATAGCCGTATTCCTTAACAATATCGCTGGAAAAATATTGTTGCTAGAAAGGTAAAGTGTCATTGTATACCGGATACCGGGTATACCAATCAAACTGTGTTTTTTTCTCAAAGTTCGCATCATTTTGTGGAAAAGTTCGCATCATCTAGCATATAAAATACTGAAATTAAAACCCAACTATAGTCTAATGTTTTCTTAACATTCTGTTTTTGATTCATTCGCTTATGTTGTATAACAAAAAAGTTAGGTATTTTATCAACTAGCCATGTTTTTCATTAATACAGGGTGTTTTTAAATAAGTATGGCAATCTTTAAGGGGTAATTCTAAACAAACGAGTCATGTTAAAATGACGTATGCATGACTTTTACGTATGCATGCCAATGGTGAATATTAAATTCTTAATTGTATGTTAAAAATGCGCAATAACTACCTCATAAAACTGACCAAATTTCATTTGCATATCTCAACCGGTTTTAGAGCAATAAATAAATCCTCAGTTTGTAAGAAAAATTTTAATACCCCTATTTCGGAAACGAAGCATTTGCGGACATACCCTCCTATTAGAGGTGAAACTCACAAAGTGCACTTTTTTGAGATTTTGACATTTTCATCAATTTGAACTCAATACGGTACTGTCCAGCTCTGAAGAAATCAACTGGGGCTCTATTATAATTGCTGAGATAATTTATGGTATACTTCACTAAGTGCATGATTGTGAATTTTGGTTTCAAGGTAAAACTCATTAAAACTTATTATTGCCCTTAGTGAATTTTTCCTTACAATCTGGAGTGCCGAATCGGTAATACATATTATTTAGTGATCTTTCAAACAGCACATTATTAAACATAACTGTTTATTATTTTTGTGTTCATTATCTATTCGGCGATTGATTAAAGAAATGAGCTTAAATTATTTCTTTGTAGCAAATATTTTACATAATCTATTTTGCGATCAAGCAGGCGACTTGTGTGTTATATTGTATTGTTGAAACTGTATATTATTCGTGTGCATTATCTGTTCGGCGATTGATTAAAAAAATATGTGTTTAAATTTCTTTGTAACAGATAGCCTACGCTTACATAATGGGTAACATTATCTATTTTATGGTTAAGCAGGCGACTTTTGTGGCTGTCGCCGAAAATAATGGCATGTATTTTCAAACAACGAAACTTATTCATTTTTTAAAGAATAGACTGTTATTTTTGATAGATCGTTAGTAGTTGTAAGTCAGCAAAATTTTGTATAGGTACCTTTGTATGTATAAAATGGATGTTGATATTTTAACAGTAACATTACTTCTGTTTCTATCACATGTGATTTTCTATAGAGGCAACTGTTTGTATAAACTTATTTATGCACTTAATAATTATTTATTAACATTGTATTCATTACCTATTTCATTTTGAATCCCAACGTCATGATACTTTATGGAGATAAATTCATTAACTTCTCAATATCCAATAATTGTGTTCATGGAAAAACTCATCAAGTACAAAGTGTAGCTATTGAATTTTACATCTAATAGGACATACCTATGTTTATAAATCAAATCAAACTGTCATTATTTTTCGTGCTGAATTACCCTGTAAGGTTACCATACTTATTTAAAACACCCTGCATTGATGAAAAACATGGCTAGTTAAAAAAGTACCTAAGTTTTTTATTATCCAACATAAACGGATGAATTAAAAAACAGAATGTTAAGAAAATATGTATTTAAAAACACAGTTTGATTGGTACACTCGTACCAAAAACCTGGACAATTAAGTTCAGAGCAAAGAAATCGTCTGCTGTTAAAGATGTGCAAAATATTTTATTCTCCTATATACTCCCTAAAACGACTTTCAGTTCTAACCGCAAGACGCAAGAGTCTCGCAGGCTTAGTCTTGATCTTGCTTAATTATTGCATAATAAGTCTTGGTCTTGGTCTTGCTAAAATTAGGCGGTCTTGGTCTTGGTCTTGGTCTTGCGAAAACGCAAGAACAAGACCAAGACTGCAAGACCAAGACCGATTTTGGGCAACACTATATCCAACATAAGCGAATGAATCGAAAGGAAAAATATTAAGAAAACCTGGGGCTATAGTTGGGTTTTAATTTCAGTATTTTATAAATGCCAGAATAGTCCACAGGATGATGCGAACTTTGAGAAAAAAACACAGTTTGATTCGTACACCCGGTATACAATGATAGTTTGTTTGTCTAGCAACAATATTATTACAGAGATATTGTCAATGAATAAGGCTATAACGTGGTAAAAACTCACGTAAATCGGACAACAGGTTTAGGAAATTTGAAACATAAAAAATGACCAAATTTTTAGTGGATCGATTTGTTGCACCGCAGTGTAGTTCGAGTTTCAGCTTCTCTGGTTCCTCGCTCAATCCTATATTTATCGGTAAAAAGATGGAGTTTAACAGATGCTGTTGTGTTGTTGTAGATATGCTTGTCAAATGGATAAAAAATAATATTATCCTTTCAATACTTCCAGTAATTCAACCCTATCAAAAGCTTTCTTGAAGTAGATGAATATCAACGTGGGTTTATTATAGTCAACACACTTTTCAATAGATATGTTTAGTGCTTGTAGATATTCATTTGTTCCATAGTTTCTCCTACATCCTTAGGCAGGCCGCACATCAAAGAAACATGAAACGTAAATCACGTTTCATGGAAATAAAACACTGCTAAGTAAATAAACGTCCGGCCATTTATGAAACTCTCCGAAAATAAAAATGTTTTATGAGCATGAATCACACTCGTTTCATTGGTAGGCAGACTTCAATATTTGTTTAGCCGTGTTTTATTTTCATGAAACGTGTTTTACGTTTTATGTTTCATGTTTTACGTTTCATGTTTCGTTGGTGTGCGGCTTACCTTAGGGTGATAGATAAGAAACCTATTGACAGTCAAAAATATTTTTAAATATAAGATTTTTAGGTTTTGCCACTTGAGATAGATATCACGCATGTCCAAATTTTCCATTTATTGTTTAAATTACTTTTTAAAATGCAACTTTAAGGCACTAGTGCTTTAAAAATTTTAAGGCACTGCAGTTAAAAGTGAATTGTCAAATTGTGAAACGTCAAAATATTTATATTTCATTTATTAACATTAATATTAATAGTACAACTTGCGCAATTTGAAAAAGGTGGTTTAAAAGGTTATTTAAAATTTGATTTAAACTGTATTATTGCGTTTTTAACACGTTTGTAGAAAAATAATGTTTATGTAACGGTATAATATTTTCGCTAAGAATTTTTAGACATTCCCCTCGAGTGTAGACAACCAGTTCTACCTTTTACGGGTCATAGGTTTCATGGTTTCAGCTTCAGCAATTAACAAAAATATTGTATTTTATGAGTTTATAACGTTTGTAGAAAAAATATTGTATGATATACGTGTTAAAAAGTACATTTTTAAGGCACTCATGTGAATTGCAGAATTCGCTTCACTCATTCTGCAAACTTTCACATGCCTGCCTTAAAGTTGTACTTTTAACACTTGTATCATAAAAAACTATTAATGCTTGTAAACCCATCTGGTGCACAACACAGTGCACAAATAAATTCATATACATAATCATCTTGTTTGAGTATTAAAATATTATGTATTCTCATTCGCTAATATTTTAATGCGTATAGCATGAAACAAAAGAGATCAAATTGTACTGAATTCCTATTGACGGAGACTAAAAAATAATTTTTTTTTCAGGAATGAATGATTTTGTAAATAAATCCCGGCACAGATGGTATATATTATATCGTATTATTAGTGACATTATCCATCTGGGCGTGGAGACGTAACCAATCTTTTTTTTTTAATGAGAATAAAGGTCGTGTGCTAGCTCATTTCAAATACTATTTCATTCTCTATTCAGTTATTTTTATATTTTGTTGTGAAAAATTCTCATACTCTTATTTCAACGATATTTATTGATTTATTAGACCATTACGTCCGTATAATCCAATTTCTTATATTTATTATACACCTTATCATTTCTTATTTCTGCTTCACACTTATTTTTATTTATTTATTCTTTTGGCTTGCGTTGTTTAAATATTTTTTCTTGCCTTATTATGCTGTTTTCGACACTTTGTTATACATGTTTACCGAGCTTTAACCATTCTACCTTTTTATTCTTCCTTTTATTTCTCTCCCTTTGTTTTTATTAGTTTAGTAGAGTTTGGGCTGATTCTCTCATAGATTTGCCGCAAATATTTCCCATTCCATTTAAATAGTACCTATCCTTATTTTCATACTAAAAGTAACTTTGTTGTCATATCAACTTCACAATTATTAGCAATATATTTATTTGTCCTTAAGTATGTAGATGTCAGAAGTTGTGTCTCATACACCTTGTTATTTGTATTGTATTGTATTGTATTTTATTGTATTGTATTTATACGGGGTGTTTCATTGGTAAAGTAACATACGTTAACTGTAGAAAGAGGATACTTAGGCGGTCTCAAAAATACCTACTTAATGGGTCTTACTCCATTAATAACAAAGATACTGGGTGTTTTATCTATTTTGCCATTTTCTTAATTGGTTCATAACTTTTTGACCACACTGTATATTTATTTTATATTTGGCACGCCAATACCATTTAAGGCTTACAATAAATTAATTTATTTACAATTGTAAAAAATCCAGGTCCGGCTTAAAAAATATTGGAAACATATTCCGACCCTAAAACAACACCCCGTACATAAAATTTTTTTTAAATGGAGAAGATACAAAACTAAATTCAGTGGTATACTTTGAATTTTCGGCAAAATGATTTTTCTGGTGAAATTTGGAATTTGAATTCTGAAATTAAGTAAATTGCGAGAGCTCTAAGTAGAAAAAAAATTGAAATACAGCTTACAACTTGTCAACCACACTGTATATTGATTTTATATTTAACACGCGAATATTCTTTTAGGTGTCCAGTCAATTAATTTAATTACAATTATAAAAAATCCAGGTCCGGATTAAAAAATATTGTATAAATGTTCCAACAAAAAACACCTTGTATATTATTTTTTTTAAATGGATTTTGCATTTGAAAAGAGGATGAAAAGCAAAATTAGTGGTATACTTTGAATTTTCGGCAAAATGATTTTTCTGGTAAAAATTTGAATTTGAATTCTGAAATTATGTGAATCGCGAAGCTCAAAGTAAAATAAATTAAAATATGACTTCATTTTAATTAATACCATTATTTAATCAAAATTGGTAAAATATTAACATTTACACACATAACAATAATTTTTGATGACCCCCTCTGTGGCTCAGTGGTAAGATCGCCTACCTTTGGATCGAAAGGTCCGAATGGTCGTGAGTTCAAATCTCACCAGGGTCAGAAATTTTTGGTTTATTATAAATTAACAAATGAAAATAGTTTCTGTTAAACACCCTGTATGTTCAATTAGAATATTTTAGACTCTCCCTTTTAATTTCGTAACCATCACGATCAGATTTCGCATCCATATTTTTGTTGTCTTTGTTTCATTTGTATTTATTTTTAACTGCGGTGGTTTTCTTTTACAAATCTTTGATTTGAAGCAATTTCGCGCTAGGTCATCTATTATAAATATAATGTTATATTTTGGTATTTTGTACTCCCCATAAAATTCACTTCTTATTTCTTGAAACATAACTCTATTACTTTTTATAAGTAGGGGAGTGCATTTAGATTTTCACTTCGGAAAAAATTAAACAAGATAAAACTTTCTGTAATTTCATTAAGAAATGTTTAATAAACAACATATCAAAAAGTTCTACTCGAGAAGTGGGTGCTTCATTTTTTATTAAACAAATGAACAACGAAGTTAGATGTTCTTTTAAATAACTCCGAAAATATAATTTTTAGAAAAAAACTGATATGACCATTGAAAAATTCAGAAAATTTTACAAAAAAAACCTCATATAAAGATTTTTTTAAAATTAAATCTCTAGCATATGTAATTTTTTATTTATAACGCTAAAGTCACCCTTCTCACACACATTGGCGCACTGTAAACTAGCGTTGGAAGAAGTGCACGGTTGAGTTTTTTTAATGTAATTCTTTAACAAATGGATCAAAAGAAATTTTACAAATTTGACATGAAAGAAGATGAAATAAGCTATCTTATGGTTGTAATAAAAAGAAATAAAATGTATGGACATAAGTACGGTGTGAGCGGAAAGTGAGCCTTACATGAATTTTGTTTAAAAATGATTTAAAAATGTGTAACTAATACAATTTTACTTATAAAACTCTCAAATTTGCACAACTTATCTCTCAGTAATCTTACTAAACGATTTTTTGTTCAAAAAAAATCTCAAAAATTTAATTCAAATACTACGATGTCTCAAAAAATGTAATTTTTGAAAACTCCGTAGTTTTACAGAATTCCCACCACTTTAAGACGGTATTACTCAAGTTTGAATAAATTTAAAACAATTTTTTGATATTTTTTTAAAGTTTAGGATATATTCTTAAAAAAACACTGAATTGTTTTAGTTTAAAAATGAAATAAACAATTTCTTTGTCAGAAAACTAAGAAAGATATCAAAAATGTAATACAAAAACCGAAAATTACCAGCTGAAAAAATGTATATACAGAGTGATCAAAACTTTTCTCTGTAAAACTTACCTAAAATACATGTAATAATAAGCTTCAACAATAATAAATGTTCAACAAAAAAAATTTTTTTAGCTCTTATACAGTATGTCTGCGTCACTTGAAACCTATTGATAACTTTTTTAATATCAGTTTTACGAAAAAAAGTTATTCTTTATATAAAATACTTTGAATCGTATATAACATAAGAAGCAACCATCAAATATCAAATTTTGTTAATTTTGTACGAGGTATGTCAAAAATATGAATTTCACTCAAGAGTAAAGTACTTTTATATTTCACAATATCGAAAATTTTTATAAAGAAAAGTTGTTTGGAATTAAAAACTATGTCCAATATGTAATTATATCCTTCTAATCGAATATTTGTTTTTTTAATATTGTTTCAAATTAATTATACCCAATATCATTAAATTTTCACTTATTAAGTATTTATGATAACTGTTTTATTATTAATTTTATGAAGAAACTTATTCGTCATAAATAGCTGTGCATGGTCTAACACTTAATATGCAAATATAAAATATTATATTTTATCAATATTATAGGAGGTATGTAAAAAAATTATATTTCGAGCAATAAATATGTAAATTTATAGTTCACAATATTTCGATTAGAAGAGTGTAATTGCATATTGACACATCGTTTTTAATTCTGAACAACTTTCCATAATAACAATTTTCAGTATTATGAAAAATATAGGTATTATACTCATAACTGAAATTTGTTTGATTGGATTCTACTCCTTTTTCATTTAAATATCCGCCATTTTGGATCCGCCATTTTCAAATTTAAATGTTTAATCTTTAATTCAGATTCAACAACTTGTTAAAAATAAAGACAATAAATGTTTTAGAAAAATTTTCTTTTTTATGTTCTTTTTAGAAAATCACCATTTTGGATCCGCCATTTTATAGTTTATAATGTTAACATTTAAGTGAGGTTTATCAAAGCTCTCAAAAATAAGTATATGTAGAAATAAATACATTTTGTAAAGAAATTATTATTTTACAACTATTTTTTAAGTTATCCGCCATTTTGGATCTGCCATTTTATAATTTAAATTATCAAAATTTGATTCAGGTTCAGCAGCCTTTCAGTAATATCCACATATATGTAAACAAACACGTTTTATAAAAAAAAAAAAATTTTACAACTACTTTTTAAGGATTTTTAGGAAAAAATCGGCCATTTTGAATCCGCCATTTTGAATTTGCAAATTGTAATGTCAGATTCGGGTTCAGTATAATCAAAACTAAAATAAAAACATTTTTTATCAAAATAAAATGTTGAATTCACCCATATTCTTAACATTATTTATACAAAACAATTGTTATTTTTAAACAATTAATAAACAATTAGCGGCGAAATTTGTGAGTAGAACTTTTTACTTTAACATATTTATAAACTAACAAAAAAAGTTTTAGAAAAATATAACCTTGTTTGATTTTTTCCGAAACATTGTATCTTTTCGTTCTAATTGCACTCCTAAAGCACCTCCTTTTCAACCTTTTTATATCCGTTTCTCTTTTTTTTTTCACCTAATATATTTATTAAAGCAAAAACTTTTCCTGTATTCAATTATTTCTCGAGAGCAGTACCATGAGTTTTGTCTACATTCATAATTTGGAATTAAAAGTTCTATTCACTTTATCAGTAAATACCTACCTACACTAGTTTTGCGGCGAAAATAATCAAAAACTGGCACTTATAAAAATTTAAACAATAGGACTTACACTAACTACAAATATTTTTCTATGGAATATCTATA
This sequence comes from Diabrotica virgifera virgifera, assembly GCF_917563875.1. Taxonomy (NCBI): domain Eukaryota; kingdom Metazoa; phylum Arthropoda; class Insecta; order Coleoptera; family Chrysomelidae; genus Diabrotica; species Diabrotica virgifera. The sequence goes on from NC_065449.1 coordinate 216,819,057, forward strand.
TACGTTTTCCTGCAATGCAATTTTTGTCACTTTTGTTTTTCATTGATAAGTAAAAAATGTTTAAACCCGTAAACGACGTCGTAACCTAAAACCAAATTCTATTCTATTTGAACTTTTTTTTGAGAGAATCTGCTTAAGCATGTTTTATAAAATCAAATCCTGTAATCCTTATGGGTGACAGCCTTTTGTGAAGAAAACCACTTTATAAAAATTTATAAAAGCCCTAAAATTCAGTACACGTTTATTGGTTTAAAAACCCTTATCAGATACAAACCACCTACGCTGTCTCACTGCAAGTCGCCGACAATGATATTTCACTTTTTATAGCCATGCAAAAAGCAAGGGCTGTTGATATATATCCAACATAAAACAAAATATAAAAGCTTTGAGAGAACTATAAAGGTAAAAAATTGTACGAGTTAAGAAGGTCATTGTTTCCTGGATTCTACCTTTTACTTTCTAAATTCTGTAAAAATGGGAATTATATGTATTATTTGCTTTATTTGCTGGTGAGAATGAGCCTCTTTAGCTTATCAAACAGCATTACAAGTTTGTAAGAATCTTTTCGTACTTCCGGGCCTAAAGTGACAACTTCACTCCCTTGTGACAGGTACTAAAGTGTCACATTTAATCCCTCCGGGATTAAATATTGACGAAACTCCCGGAACGATTAAATCACAAACAAACGAATTTAAGGGATATTTTATTGAAAAATATAATTAATTAGAATGGTAATTAACGTTAATATTCAAATTAATTGACTTCTTTGGCTTAAATCCCTCATTTCTTCTCTTCAAAAAAGCTAATAATTTTGGAAATTTACTTATATCAATATCTTCTCTAATGTTAATAACCGATTTCAGCATTGAGTAATGTGCCCAGAGAGTTGAGGCACAAACCGCTTTTGATTTATCATCGAAGTAGACTAACAGCGCATTTTCAGTAGGTTGTCTCACATTTTTTAAGCGGCACCACTTTTTAAAAGCATCGTACTGCTGCTCGTATAGTTTTCTAGATTTCGGTGGTAACAATTCTTCACCTACTTCGGCTGCTCTTTTATCAATATCAGATACACCTTCTTCACTCATGATACCAATAATTATCAATAACAATGTTTCTTTACAATGACACTAGTAATGACAATGTTTCTAAATTATAACTGTCACAACGCAATGTTACTATGGTAACTTATTTTAAAGACAGTTTATTAAATGAGTTGAAGAGAGAAAAAACTGATTGAAATTATTGAAATAATTAATAAAATCATACCGGAAGTACGAAAAGTATCGTATATACCTTGCGACTGAAGTACATTTAATCCTTCAGGTAAATTATGGCCCTCCCTGCGGTCGGGCCATAAACTTTACCTTCAGGATTAAATGTACTACTTCAGTCCCGCGGTATATAATGTACTATTTATATAGAAATCTTAAAAAAAATTTCATTTCATAAATTAACATTGTTTGTTGATTAAATTCAATATTTAACCTACCAAAAGGCAGATGAGTGGCAGCTTGAGCATTGAAATTAAGCGAAAAGCAATGTTATTTTGAGTAAAATAAATTACATACATTCTTCTTTTTGCTCCAATTAATTTAATGAAAATATTTTTTTCTTGGACACCCTGTATAAATAATTATGTAAATTTTTATAATACTGAATTGAGAATTAAATAACCTTTCAAATGAGCTAGCACACGACCCCTATTCCCTATTTAAAAATAAGGGGTGGGGGAAGTGGAAGGGAGGGGGTGACAAATGACAGATGTATGTACCGAAAAAATGTGCCCCCCTTAGATCATAAATCGACTTGCTTCGTAATTTTCTTAAAATCTAATAAATACTGCCAAATATCGAGGTGGACTCTTTTCTTTGGCCCACTCTGTATTCATATAAAATGATGTTGAATAATCGAGTACAATTATAGATAAGCAAAATTATTGTCTAAAACTCTAAAGTGAATGTGAATATAAAAGGAAATATATAAAATAAGTAAGTGTCATCATTCCATACATCTCTAGGCAACTATATACACACGTGTTTCGGCCTTCTTGGGCCTCATCAGTATAGTGTAGCAAGTTAAAAACGTTGTATGTTAACTTGGGAAAGGATCACTACAGGAGCCAGAAATCCTTTTTGTTTTTAAAATTGATATTTCGATTTGAAAAATATATGTTTTTATAATACACGTTTTTATTATTTATACGACACAATTTAAAAAAATATTATAAAACTATTATCTTTCAAATAAAAATGTCAATTTTAAAAACAAAAAGTATTTCCGACGCTGGGAATCGAGCCCGCCTCACCTGAGTGAAAGCCATGAGCTAGGTATTCTAACCACTCGGTCATTTTGGATGCAAGGCACGGTGATAAATATTTGACATATAAGTTGTAGGGTTTTTCTGCCTCCTTTCATATTTTATTTTTTCTTGACTAAAAGCCCCGGTTTTTATAAATTAAATAAAATATACCAAAATTGTAAAATAAGTATTTTTTAGAAGCTTCTTCGACGTTAACTCGGCTTTTGCGCATGAAAATGAGCTTTGCAAAGTCTCATTTTAAAGCTTAATTCAAATACTTTCAGACAAAGTTTGTTAAATTACTTTATCTTTGTTTGTACCCCAGGCTGTGGGTGAAAAAACGTGATATAATTCAGGAATTTTTTAAACCTATCATGTGTTGTAAAGGACGATCCCAGGAATAACTTATACAAAAATGTAAAAAAATTTGTGCGCTATTTTATTTATGACGATTTTCATTTGTTAAATTTGTAAGTTTTAAAGATTTTTAATTTTGCAGCTTAAGATAGTCATTTTAGAGAAAAACTTTTAAATAAAAAATTGTAGTGAACTAAAAAACCTACAATTTGAGCTATGGCAAGTTTAATTTCGGTAATACGTTATTGCAAAACAGCCTGCGAAATTAATGCTATAGAACAAGAGGTGCTTACCCCTTATTTTTCACCCCTTATAAGGGGTGAAACTCACACCCAGGACAAAAGCAAATAGAGGCCCAATATCATTTTTATTCTTTAACATGTTATTTATGTGTTTGCCAAATTTCATGTCAATCCAAGCGGTGCTTTAAAATTTAAAGCAAAAAACCGTGATTCAATGTATTATAAGTTGCTAGCCGTTGCTAAGGGCAACGGACGCAATAAATCACAGTCGTGACGAAAAATAAATCTACACTACATTTTAAAAATCATTTTTAATAATTAAATGTAATTTTCGGTTAAAATAATTTTTATTTTAACATTTTATATAACCTATATTTAGTCAATGACTGTGAAATAATTTCTTAATTGTTATAAATAAAGTCACTACGATTTAAGAAAACAAAAACAATTATCTCGGGTTCAGTTGGTCGTAGAAAATTTTTATTTGGCTTTTAATCTTTATTTGTCTTCAGCAACAATAACCTGTAAGTTAGAAACTCATAGGATGTACAGGGGCGGCTTCAGTTCTAAATGTTTATAACGAAATTTGCTTATTTTCAAACCCGAAATAAGAGGTTGAAAAATGTTATACGCATTTATTTACATCAGAATATGAAAATATAAGTCTTTAGAAGGAGAGTGGATCTTGGATTAGCTCTATACATTTTTTTTTTTTCAAAAAGTTATAGCCTTGGACATTTGACCTCTTGGGATAAACAAATTTATAATAGCTAAGCAACAAGTTCACCAATCGGGCACTACAATTTTTTTTGTGTTTAGTATTATTGAAAGATCTTCATTTTAAAGACTTAAAAAATACATAAAAGTTATTTTTACAATAAATAAGGCAATTGCAAAAAACGGCCATTTTGGACCTTTCGCAGGCTGTTTTGCAATAACGTATTAACGAAATTAAACTTGCCATAGCTCAAATTGTAGGTTTTCAATTTACTACAATTTTCTATTTAAAAGTTTTTCTCTAAAATGAATATATTAAGCTGCAAAATTAAAAATCTTTAAAAATTGCAAATTTAACAAATGAAAATCGCCATAAAAAAAACCGCACAAAATTTTTGGTTACATTTTAGTATAAGTTATTCCTGGGATCGTCCTTTACAACGTCCTGATAGGTTTCGAAAAATTCCTGAATTATATCCTGAAATCGACCTATTTTTCACCTACAGCTTGGACTATTGTATTAAAGTTATATCCTTTTGTAGTTAAAATTTTTCTTAAAATATTTGTACATTTATTTGAAGGGTCAGGGGGAGGAATGATGAATATCTATCTCCAAGCATTTTCGCTAAAATGTGAAAAAAAATTATATAGTCATTGTTTTTCCCCTTGTGTCCAATCTTGTGACGTGATTTTAAGACGATTATCATATTTATTTCTCCTTGTCCATTTACAGGTTGATAATACTCTTTCTAAGAAAACAGATGGCACAAAAATCGCAAAATGACCAAAAATTGACATTCATCGTTTCTCCCTCTGACCCTTCATTTGTTTATAAGGGTTTTAAGCAAATTTGAGCAACAAAAATTTAAACTTTAATTAGTATTAATGGTAGCAGAACTCAAAAGGAACACTTTGAGTTAGGAAATATTCGTAGATTTATTTCTGACTAAGATATACACACACTAATATAACAATACACAGACTAAAATAAACAAATCTATAAGACAATCAAATAGTACAGCTCGGTACGGTATAGGCTATTTGCTCGAGTTGCAAATTTAATGAAAATAAATAAACTAACTTTTGCGTCCACAAACGAAAATATGCGTCGTGTGGGGTTATAGAACTTACAACTGGGAAAGATTATTGGTCTTGTGGACCAAGGAATGTTCTCAGAGGGACATAGCTGTAGAGCTAGGCGTAACACAGGGCGTTCTGTCCAAAACCTATGCTAGGTAACAGGACTAAGAAAGCTCAAAAATAAAGCAAGGGAAAGTCACCAAAAAGTAATAACAGCTCGCCATGATCGTTTAATTGTCCAATCAGCTGGAAGACACCCAACCATTTCTCACCTGTAGCTCCAAAGGCAGCTTTTGGAAGCTACAGGTTGTGTTGGGATACACAGCATCTCAGTAAACATCTTCTTAAGACAAACCCTTTAATAATTAAATGCCCGTGGTAAAAACAAATATGTTTGTTTTTAATAAATACGATTAACCTAGATTACCACATCGATACATGCTAGTATTTGATACAAGGTCAAGTTGCAATAATAATCAATGTATGTTTGTTAGCAGTGAGCAGTTTTGAATCACTCTCACTTTTGCTTACCAAAACATAAAACAAAACAATCGACCTTTAATTATACTTTCACGGGGAACAGATAAATCAATTAGTAGTTGAGATTCCAGCGAGTAACATCACATTAAGCAAATAATATACCACCAGCTACTTACCGTTAAATACTCCACGTATAAATAAATGTATTAACTGTGAGAGTTATTTACTACATCAACCCTTATGGTCGGGGGGTAACCAACCCCTAATTATCTAAGGTGGCTCAGAAGCCAGGAGCCATCATAGGGTTTAACTTTTTCAGTTGAAACGATAAGAAGGAGAGTTCGTGTCAAGAAATATACAGCAGGAGACAGTTATGGGTTCCCCAGTTATCCAGGCAGCACAAGATTGATCGCCTAAATTGGTGTCTTCACCACCAAAACTGGAACATTGGAAATTGACAAAATGTGCTATTTTCAGAAAAAGTCAGGATTTGTGTAAAATCAGAGGACCTACGAAATCGTGTGCTTAGAGGTCGAGGAAGACAAGCAAGAACGAAAACTGTCAGTTCTGTTCACAAATATACAAGAGGAAGTGTAATGTTCCGGAGAGGAATTTTGATCCGTAAAAAAACTCCTTTAGTTTTCATCCAATCAACTTTAAGTGCTCACAGGTATGTTGATAACCTGTAGTTAAGCGCTGGAAAGGTGCAACGGGAGAAAATTTAATTTTCTTGCATGATAATGGACCTTCAGATACCATTAGATTGACTAGAGACATCATTGAAGCAGAAGGTATCCCTTGTTTGAAGTGGCCTGCTTGCTCACCCAAGCTTAACACTATAGAGTAGTTGTGGGATATGCCCAAAGGAAAATTTAGAGCTCGCCGGGATAATACATACACAAAACACCGCACGGCTAGTACAAGCTGCTCTTGAAGGCTGGAGCAACCTACCACAACAAAATGTTGATAATTTGATTAGGAGCGTGCCCACGCAAACTGAAGCTTGCATAAGGACTAGAGGTGATAACACTGACTACCAAGGAAAAGAAAAAAAAATAAATAAAAACAATTTAAACATTATTCGTTTTACATTGAAATTTTTTATGCTATTGACTGTAAAACAACTAGATTCAATTTGTTTGTTAAATACTTTATTGTTTTATTTAATTGTTATATATTTGTTATTAAATTGCTTTAAAATAAATATTGTTTGACTTTGTGTGTTCGTTTTTTAAAATTCATCCGAAATAATAAGAAATATCAGATGATTCCATATAAGTTTAGGTGTGTGTAAATAGCGCGCTCTAAGGCGCAAGATCGGCTAGCAGTGAAAATCTTCGCGCGCGAACCTCTCGATACAAAAAATAATTTATTTGATGTATACTTCGGCTTCTATTGATGGACCTCTATCCATCTGTGACCTATATTTGGCGCCTAGACTATTTATAGCTTATATGTAGTACAGCAATTTTATTTTGTTTTATTTAGTCTAAATTTGCAAATATATCATTTGTACCACGCCTTTAATATACACTTTGCGTAAAGAAAAACAAAACTTCATATTTAAACAGAAATTTTGACCTTTAAAGTTGTTGCAAACCTAATAACGCGTGGATTTGTCCAAAGTAAATCTTGGTTATTTATATAAGCGTCATTGCATTGCCCGAGTCCGCCCTCGTGCAAGGCGTACAGTTTGTATTTGATTCCAATCCAAACAGTTGGTACATTGGGAAAGAAAAATTGAGTTCGTGGCGCTTAAAAACAGGGATGGATTTTTCTAGTTAGTTACACTTATTGACTTTTGTAACAAACTATTATTACAAATAGAACAGTGGTGTCATCGTGTGGGAACGCGTGGGAAGGCCGTTCCCGCACTGGTTAAGAAAATAAAAAAAAATAATAGAGAATTTAGGTTTTGTAAACAAAAATTAGCAGTGCGTTCCCGCACTGCTAATTTTGCCATGACACCACTGAAATAGAACATATTATGTTTTATAATGTGTAGATTCTATTTATACATAGTAATTATATGATAGATTTATACTCATTCATGAAGCAACAATCCCTATGGTAGGGGAGCCCAAGCGGGGATTTTTGCAGTTACTCGAGTGTGTCAGATTATCATATGGGGAGAAACCTGGTAGCCTGCAGATGTACCTCTACCATATATTGGCTCTTATCACAGGGAAGTTCGTTAAGAGGGCCCGAAAAAAAAAAATATATCCTTAAAAACACTCGAAATTGTCACATTAAGATAAGGTAAGTTAAGTACATGCAAAAGAGTGTATATTTAAAAAATCTGACGATTTGAGCGGGGCGTAAGGATCTGTGTGAGTCAAAAAGTTGCACAAAAAAAAGCGAATATTTTGCGAAATGAACATCAGATAGAAAAAATTAATCTTCTAATAGTCTTCAATATTTTTTAAAAATCTATCGAATGGTACTAAACAAGACCTCCACGGAGAGGGGTGGGGAGTAAATTTAAAATTTTACATACAAACTCCGCGATATTTCGCAAAATGAACATCAGATCGAATAACGGCAAAATACACTTTCAAATTTTTTTTGAAACCCCCGGGGAGGTGTGGTGGGGGTTTACTTTAAAATATTCCTTACGATTCATTACGTAAATACGTAATATACAGTAAGGCAAAAACCCCTAATATGTATAGAAAAATGTATATAATTTTAAGTAATTTAGGTTGTTACAAAAGATATTGTTTCTACATACACAAACAAAACGAAGATTGATTGACGAAGTTTGTTTGTGTAACCTCGCAGAGACTCACGTATAGTTTACTTCCAAAGTCCGAGTTGCAAGAAGAGATAAATAGCCCACAGAGGGATTAAATTGGGCATTATAATATTGTCATTATTCATAGTAAGATTAAGATCGTTACTATGCTAGTGAGCCGTCCTGCGAGAAGGGTGTCCTGAAGGACTACCCTGCGAAACAACATCTTAGTAACCTTATGTTGATGGATGTTGTAAATCATAAATAAAGTCATAAGTTAGAGTCAGTGTTTCAACTCGACATACCAACCCTGCAACGTATCATGGCAATCTACCACCTTAACAGTAACTTTTATTCGAAACATATTTTTGAATTATGGATAGATGGCGCTATAATCTGAAAAACCATTGTTGGAAATGGAAAATCAAATTAAAAATGGAAAGTCCCCACTAAAATGGAAAACTTTACTTAACTTTTTTTGGTTTTAGGACATACTCTTTACAACCCAATAGGTCCACAAAACGCTCGAGTGACTGCAAATTTAGCATACTTTGCTCCCCTCCACTAGAAAATATAGCTAACGCTATGGCGTGCAAAATCCTGTTCTTGGTTTAGATAGATTATCCCACTTTTTCATTTCTAACCTGCTGTATGTCTTTGCTGCTGTCTTCATGACTTTCCATTTCTTCCTGACCTTGCACTGAACTTTTCAGTCTTTAACATTATTTGCTCTCAAGTCGTCTTTCTACATCATCCAGCCATCTTTTTCTAGGTCTTCTCTACACCTGGGCCATAATGATATTGAGTTAGTTACCCTTCTCAACATATCTGGGTGTGGGTGTCTCTGTATATTCTATTCTGTGGGGTTTTATATTACATAGAAACAGAAGAGATATGGCTCATAATCCTTGATTGCTATATATTACTATATAAACCAGCGGCGCACCCCTAAAAGATACATAAATCCAAATAACCCCCTGAAAATAAGTGCACTGGTCCAAATAAAGTAAAATATAAAATTTCTAATGTAAACTAAACATCAAAATTAACGCACCACCTTAAAAACGGGACATTTTTGATATTTTGTATTTCCTAAACCTGTTGTCCGATTTGAGTGATTTCATTAGTATATTATAGCTTTATTCTTGAAGAATATCGATGTAATAATAATATTGCTAAACAGGTAAGTGTCATTGTATACTGGGTGTAACAATGATAGTGTGTTTTTTCCTCAAAGTTTGGAACACCCTGTGGAATATTATAGCGTATATAAAATACTGAAATTAAAACTCAACTGTAGCCTTATAGTCCAGAAAGCCACTGCGCATCCGCTAGGAAAAATATTCTAATTCGGATTTTTTGCAAAATCTTACTCAAAAAGGACTCCTTTTAACAAATTTGTATGTTGCCAGGACCAAAAGGTGGTCAAAAATTTTTTAAACGTTTTTTTTTTGTTTTTTTCCCAAAATTATTTTTTTGCATGGAAAAAAGTTTTTTTTAGGTTTTTTGGATCATTCCAAACAGAAAAGGTCTTTAGTGACTTTTCTTTAAAAATGATAGTTTTTGACATATAAGCGATTAAAAATTGAAAAATTGCGAAATCGGCCATTTTTAACCCTCAAAAACTATGTGAAAAACTGAAAATTTGAATGTTGCCAAGGTAGGTAGATATTGTTTAAACATCGATTAATGAAATCCCGAAGAGTTTTTTGCAATACAATATTCAAAACTCCTTTGTTTTTTAATTGCTAATCAAGCGTGCGCGACACTATTTTCCACCGACAGTATGGTGCAAATGAAAGGAATAAACTCGTTATTTCGTAAACCGGCGCCTTTAAGGAAAAATTCCGAAACAGGTGGATTTTTTTTAAGTTATGATATTGTGGCATATATGGTATACTAGTGACGTCATCCATCTGGGCGTGATGACGTAATCGATGATTTTTTTAAATGAGAATAGGGGTCGTGTGCCAGCTCATTTGAAAGGTTATTCAATTCTCTATTAAGTAATATAAACATTTACATTAACCAGAGTATTATGCAGCTGCTGCATTTTCGTTTTGCAAAGAAATTGAGAATGTTTATACATTTTTAATTCATTTACTCTTTTGAGTATTAAGGAATCTTTCTTGTTGGAGCTTTACCATGCTGAGTAGATGAGTTGTGAATTATTTAAAATTCTCTCATCTTAATTTTCTCGGCACCTGTATGACTTATAAATTGTAAAAGTCTCAGGAGGTGTAACCAAAGAAAGTATTCCACCTGTTGTCAATCTGGTGGTACGGAGGCGAAATTTATTGTCGTTTTCTACGCTGCTTCGATTGATAACTTAGTTTGTTTTCCGGTAGATGGCCCTAGTTCATCCGTGACATTTCTTTCTTTGCAATTCGGGAAGGCCCTAAGCTATGGTAAATGGTTAAAGCGGAGAGAAGAGGATATGGGTTTACTGATGAGGGGAAAAAGATCTCCGAAACCGGTATAGACTCTTCCTGCACTCTCCGCTTTAACCAGAGTATTATGCAGCTGCTGCATTTTCGTTTTGCAAAGAAATTGAGAATGTTTATACATTTTTATTTACATAATTATTTATACAGGGTGTCCAAAAAATTTTTATTAAATTAAATTATTTGACAAAAAAGAAGTAGAAGGACACCCTGTATAAATAATTATGTAAATGTTTACATTACTGAATAGAGAATTGAAGAACCTTTCAAATGAGCTGCCACACGACCCCTATTCTTATTTAAAAAAATCATAGATTACGTCATCACGCCCAGACGGACGACGTCACTAGTATACCATATTATTATATGCCACAATATCATCACTTAAAAATAAAAATCGACCTGTTTCTGGATTTTTCCTTAAAATCGCCGGTTTACGAAATAACGAATTTATTTCTTTACTTGCACCATACTGTCGGTGGAAAATAGTGCCGCGCACACTTGATTAGCAATTAAAAAATAAAGGAGTTTTGAATACTGTATTGCAAAAAACTCTTCGGGATTTTATCAATCGATGTTTAAAGAATATGTGCCTACCTTGGTAACATTCAAATTTTCAGTTTTTCACATAGTTTTTGAGGGTTAAAAATGGCCGATTTCGCAATTTTTCAATTTTTAATCGCTTATATGTCAAAAACTATCATTTTTAGAGAAAAGTCACTAAAGACCTTTTCTGTTTGGAATGATCCAAAAAATCTAAAAAAACTTTTTTCCATGCAAAAAAAATTATTTTAGGAAAAAACAAAAAAAAACGTTTAAAAAATTGTTGACCACCTTTTGGTCCTGGCAACATGCAAATTTGTTAAAAGGAGTCCTTTTTGAGTAAGATTTTGCAAAAAATCCGAATTAGAATATTTTTCCTAGCGGATGCGCAGTGGCTTTCTGGACTATTACGTTTTCTTAACATTCTGCTTTTTGATTCATTCGCTTATGTTGCATAATAAAAAAGTTAGGTACTTAAACAACTAGTCATGTTATTCATCAATACGGGGTGTTTCTAAATAAGTGCGACAATCTTTAAGGGCAATTCTGCATGAAAAAATAATGACCGTTTGTTTTATAAACATACGTTCAGAAATTATTCGTTTCCGAGATACAGGATGTTGAACATTTTCTTACAAACTGACGATTTATTTATTGCTCTAAAACTTGTTGAGATATGCAAATGACATTTGGTAGGCTTTAAGACGTAGTTATTGCTTATTTACTGATATACAATTAATAATTTTATATCCACCATTGACGTGCATACAGGATGTATCTAAAATGTTTATACCCGTAGGTACGCCAATGGTGAATATAAAATTCTTAAAGTGAATATAAAATTAATTTATACATTTGCGTTTTTGATGGGAATTGATCACAAAAATTAGAAAATAATACATACTGGTTAACAACTGTGAAAACAAAAATTCATTTCTTACCTTCGATATTATTAGGAAAGTATTTTGGAGCATTACAATTATTAAAGTCTTGATATAAAAAAAGCTTACTTTATACAACTTATAAAGCCTGTAGACTTCTGTAATAACGTCCTTTTTAAACATGAAGGGAGTTAGTAGTTGATGTCATGCTTCGGAAAAGTTAGAATTTTGTTACGGATATGGTATGAATGGAACGTTAGTGAGGAATAATGAGATAAGCAATGCAAGCCGGAAATGCGTTTCACGAAACATACAAAATGAGTTTTTATGCAAAAAAAGGCACAACACGAAACGGACATGAGCTTACTAAAACATTTTTACTGCTTTTTCAGGCCTTTGGGCTTTACTAAATGGCAGTGTAAAAAGAAATGTGTCGCGCTTTTTATGTATTTTAATTTATGGAATGTTTAAATGTATATTTTTTATTCGTTTCGCTTTATAAAAATGTTAAATTCAGCCATTACTTTTAAGTGTTTTAATTGAAAAGTTATGCACACATTATGTCCGTATTCAGGACATTAGGCACAAAATCTTGGTCCAACGCTATTTAAAGGCATTCATTTTTTTTCGAATCCTGAGAAAACTAATAAATATTTTTGAACAATTTTTGAACAGACGCAGAATGAAAATATTTGAAAATAAAAATCACACTAAATTTTCTCTTTTTTTTTCTTCACCCCTGTAACTTATTAAAATAAAAATTATAGAAGTTTTCATAGACTTTCGGCCCTCGGTAATAATGTAATCTTTCATACTGCCTTTAAATTTTTCAAAAATAGTTTTCTCCGGATTCTAAAAAAATTAATGCATTTAAATAGCACTTAACCAAGATTTTGCGCCTACCCCCTTAGGGAGAATTTAATAATTCTTCTTCTTCTTTTTTTACGGCACTACGGCCTAAATTGAGCCTTGGCCTCCTTTATTTTTTGCCTCCACCCTTGCTTGTCTGTGGCTGCTCTTCTCCATACACGGACTCCTAAAAGGGCTTGTACGTCGCTGTTTACTATGTCTTCCCAGCGTTTTCTGGGCTTTCCAACCGGTCTCTTTCCCTGCAGTCTAACATTCAGTGCTCTTTTTGGCAGCCTATCCTCTCCCATTCTTATCACATGTCCGGCCCATTGCAATCTTTGTATTCTAATGAAGTCTGACAGGGATGCTTCCTTATAAAGTTGATAAAGTTCGTTGTTGTATCGACTTATGAATATTCCGTCTTCCCTCACAGGTCCTAGTATTCTCCTCAGTACTTTCTTTCGAATGTGTCGAGTTTGTTTTTGGATGTTTCTTTCAAGACCCAGGCTTCACTGCCATAGCATGTTATTGGTCAAATGAGAGTTTTATAGATTCTCATCTTTGTAGATCGGTGGACACTTTTAGACCGAAATATATCGGAGAGGGCAAAATAAGCTATGTTTGCCTGCGTTATTCTCTTCCGTATTTCTCCATCTTCTGATCCGTCTGCATATATTTCTACTTCCAAGTATGTAAACTTTTCAACAGTTTCAATGTCATCTTCAGGTGTTCTTCATTTTTCTGTGTTCATTTCCAGACCTAGCATTTTTATTTGTGTTTTTAACTCTGCGTATGTTTCCTGTGCTCCTGTTGATGTTCTACTCATAATATTAATATCATCGGCATAAGCGGCCAGTTGAACCGTTCGATTGGTCAGTAGGTTTCCTCGTCCAGTTTGCATTTGCCTAACCGCATACTCCAGTGCCAGGTTAACAATGTTGGAGCCAGCCCATTTCCCTGCTTTAGTCCCTGAGAAATTTTGAAAAAGTCTGTCCGGTGATTTTGTATTCGTACACATGCCTGAGTTTCATCCAGTGTGGCTTTAATGAGTCTTATTAGCTTGTGTGGTATTGCTAATTCAGCCAATATATAGTATAGTTTGTTCCTTTTGATTGAGTTGTATGCCTGTTTGAAGTCTACAAACACGTTGTGAACATCAATTTTCTCAAGATCTGTTTGACTGTAAATATTTGATCCAGTGTCAATCTTCCCCGTCGGAAGCCCGTCTGATACTCTCCAATAATATTTTCTGCTAATGGTTGGAGCCGCTGGTTTATAATATACGTGAGGACTTTATATGCTGTACATAGTAGAAAGATTCCGCGGTAGTTTTTGCACTGGAGTTAGTCTTCTTTTTTATAGATCGGGCATACTATACTTCCCTTCCAGTCTTCGGGTATTTTCTCTTCGGGGAGTTTGCAGAGGAGCAGGAACATTATTGGAAAACGTGGACGAGTTTCTTTGGATCGCAACACCAGCAAAGAAGGAAACGTGTGTCGTGTGAAGACATTGTCGAATCATCAGCAAAGGTCAGTTTTATTTTTTGTTGAGACATGGATGTATGGTTTTGCGTATTAAATACCACAGTGCATATTGAATTACACATTTCACTATTATAAAATCATCAAACCTCAATCAATTTTGTTACTTATAAATTATTATAAATTATAAATTATTATAGTTGGTTTTTTTTATACAATAATATTGATAAAATGATTTTTTTATATAAAAAAATTTTGAACAGGTAGAACATCCTGTATAGCAGAGGTATATATATAGAGATTCATAGTTAATTATTAAAAAAAAATAAATTTGGAGACAAAAAGAAATAAAATTCCTATTTTCATAATTGTTAGATAAAATAAAGATAGAAGAATAAATAAAATTTGTAATATTAAACATTTATTTCCGTTTGATAAAATAAACGACTTTTATAATTTCTAATTGAAATTCATATGTGTATTATTTTATTCTCTATCATCTATCCCTATTAGGAAGCCACTGAGAAATATTTTGAAGCGACGAATGTAGGTATTGATAGCATAATTTAGCCCTGATATTTACAATTTATTTATGTTTGAATTGTTTGATTAATGAGAGAATTAATTGACTAATTAATCAAAGTCGATTCCAATAGTATCTGACTATATTTTCTCTCTTTAATTCTTCTTCAATTTCGGCATTTGTTTTCATTCGTATTTCTCCCTCTCTTGTTACATTGTGGCCCAGTATTGTTCTCATTATTTTTCTCTCAAATTTTCTCTCATCCCATATGTAACAGCAGGTCTTACTAAGGTCTTATATAGGTTCATCTTGGTGCTCTTAAATAGTGTCCTGCTTCTCAGCAGATTTCTATTCATTCCATATGTTTTTTTTGCCTTTCATAATTCTTTCCTCTGTTCTCTCTCTTCCGGTTTTCCCTATTGTTGCTCCGAAGTAGCTAAAGATGGATACAGTTTCAAATTTATGGTTCTGTGTTATTAGATGTTTCTGATTTGTTGTGTCGTCCTTCCCTATCGTCATATATTTTGTTTTTTGCTGGTTTATCTGTTGCCCGATTCTCTTCGCTTCCTTATCTACTTTTTCATCAGCTTTTATAAGTTTCATCTTCGTATTCGCTATGATGACTAAATCATCTGCATATATACTACTAGTTGAAGTTGATCTGTAATAATGTTTTTGTTTGAAAAGTTTGTCCTCCTTATTATTACTTCCAACACCAGGTTAAATAGTGTCGGTGAGATAGATTCGCCTTGTTTTACGCCTTTGTTTATATTGATTTCGTTGGAAATTGTTCCGTTGAAGCTGATCTTTACTGTGGTATTCTTTAGGCTCACTGTTAGCATATGTCTTAAGTTTTCTGGGATTCTAAGATTCTCTAGTTCCCCCATCATTTTCGTTCGATTCATTGTGTCAAAGGCGCTTTTGAAATCTATGAATATTAGGTGTATTTCTCTGTTGTGTTCTCTCGATTTTTGAATTATTGGCTCCACTGTATGTATGGAGTTAATTGTCGATCTTCCCGGTCTGAACCCGTTTTATTTTCTCCTAATATTCGTTCAGCACATAATTTAAGTCTCATGCTTATGGTGTTTGCTAGAATTTTATATGCGGTGCTCAATAAAGTTATTGCTCTGTAATTCTCGCACTCCTCCCGATCTCTTTTTTTTTATATATAGGTACGATTATACCTATGTTCCAATCATCTGTATTCTGTTTTGTGCCCATATTTGTTGTATTAGCTGGTTTATTTCTTTATGTAATTCTCTTTCTCCGTACTTAGTCATTTTTCTTCTTTTTATTAGTTGCATTGGCTTTGTTTCTCGCTATTTTGTATTCGTCCCTACTCTGTTCTGACGGGTTGTTGATCCATGTCATTCTGGCTGAGTTTTTTAGAGTCTTGAGTCTTGATCGTACCAGTCTTTATTTCTTTTTGTTTTTTTTTTCTTTTCTATTACTTCGTTTGTTAATAATATTTGTCTTAATAATAGTGATAGTTAAATGGGGTAATATTCTATCCAGTTCACTCCATCGAATATTAAATATCTTTACTAGTGTGACAGCGAAAAACTCTCTGTCAATGCCATGAAAATGGTAGTCCGTGTAACAAGAAGACAAAACCTTGATATCATCTGGATACTACTTCTGTATAGAGAAACTGTTAAAGAGGTGAATGAGGTTAGGTAGGTATCTAGAAGTAATACTAGACAAGCGGCTTACATGGCATGCCCACCTGGAAAGCATGTTCAAAAAAGCAAAGCTTTCCAATTGGATATTTATGTCCAAAGATATGTGGGAATTCATGGGGTATGGAATCCAAATAGATGTACTGGCTCATATATGACTGTACTTACATCTACGATCACGTATAGCGGAGTAGTATCGTGGTCTATCCACCAGAGACAAGCTCAGTATGCTAGCACAAGAATGCATATTAAAAACAGGTGCGATTTCATCTATTCCAATTCTACTCTATGACTTTCCTCTATTTCTATTACATATAGTATATGGATGGAGAAGGAAGTGTAGAGAGGAGCGTACAGAAAGCGAATAAGACGCAAGGAAGTACCGAGATCGAATTAATCTAGAGAGATAACAAAAAATCATGCAGAGTTGAAAATGATACCATATGAAATGCAACCTAAATATAATTTCAAAAACCTATTTACCATCCTCTTTCTAGAAAAGTAGTGTAGGAAACAAAGGTTGAACCTTGCAAAATGACACAAGTCCGGTTTTATTTTTTTTCTGGTATATCAAGGGGTGCTTATTATAAGACTAACTTTTTCTGAAAAAATTTCGCCCCGGAACCTCCCTTTTCACCCCTTTAAAGGGGGTAATTTGTGGTTTTTGCGGAACGTAGCCCTTCCTGTAACTTGTACAAAAAATTTCTTTTATAGAAATATGAAGAGGACTATATTTTCTACGATTTATTTCCGACACCATCTCTCTATCATCCACCGTTTAGCGGGGGTGGCGCCCTAAATTTGACAAGTTTTTAAAAAAGATGTTTTTAAAAAAAATATATTTTCCCTAACTGTAAAGGAAATTAAGAAGAAATCCTGCGGCAATTATTCACAAATAATTGACTGATTTTTTGGTATAGGTTTCACTTAAGGGTAATTGCCCTTTTTTTAATTACAGGGTGTTACATTTTAAAAAACCTCTTTTTATACCATCTGAACCGTTTATGCTAGAGTAAAAAGGCTTTCAGCGATTACCCATGTACTGGTGCTATTTACAAATTTGTATAATGCACCCCCATTTTTTTCCCGGAACCACCCCAAAAAAAAGAAGAATTAATAAATAAATTGATTTTCTTGGAATCCTTCACACACAATGCCCTTTATTAATATGCTTCATATATCATTTTCTGCACGTTATTATTACCCATGCATGGACACCAAAAGCAATTTCCTAGTGCAACCGCTGTAGCAAAAAAAAATAAATAAAATGGGGGGTTGAAATTTTTTTTTGTTTTTTGCTTTTTGATCCATATGGGCATATGCTTCATCAATAGTGCTTTTCAAAAATATATATGGTTATTGCAACATCTCTGCGAAAACCACCCCTATCCTTGAAAATATACTGCAGAAACTACCCCTATCCCTTGGCGAGCATCTTTTTACGATTTTCTCATTACCTATGTATTATTTTTAAACAAAACTTATACAAGGTTAAAGACCACTATTTACTCTAAAAATTATGTCGTATTCATTTTTTCGTATAAGCAACCGTTACGGCACAGTGGCGCCGTAAACCTCATATATGCTTTGGCGGGCTCCCGTTTTTGTTTTTTTTTTCGTCGTCTGTTCGTTTTATTGATAAAGTACTTATGCAAAATAAAACAACACAGTGTAACCTACAAATTATGACTTATGCACATTTTACATTCTTTGCTCCCCAAAGCCACAGTGGTGGCCCAAAATAAATTTTTGCAAATTTTCGCCACCTACATGAATTTTATTGCATTAATGCTACCTTAACAGCACAATATTTACCCTTACGTGGTCGCTACGCAGTGGTGGATCCAGGGAGGGGTGATGGGTGTGATCACCTCCCCCCTCTCAAACCAAGTGATATATTCAAAGATTATAAAAATATTCATTTATTTTTATAGAAATTTAACCAATTGGCACCCCCCTCTTAACGATGCTGGATCCGCCACTGTCGCTAAAGCATAAAAAGTAATTCTTATAAAAATAATATTAATATAATATAAGTATTTCTGTAAAAATAAATGAATATTTTTATAATCTTCAAATATAATATCACTTGGTTTGAGAGGGGTGGGGGTGATCGCCCCCATCACCACTCCCTGGATCCGCCACTGCTTAGCGACCACTTAGGGGTGAATATTGTGCTATTAAGATAGCATTACCGCAATAAAATGCGTGTAGGTGGCGAAAATATGAAAAGATTTATTTTGGGCCACCACTGTAGCTTTGGGGAGCAAAGAATGTAAAATGTGCATAGGTGATGATTTGTAGATTACACTGTGTTGTTTTATTTTACATAAGTACTTTATCAATAAAACAAACAGATGACGAAAAAATAAACAAAAACTGGAGCCCGTCAAAGCATATATGAGGTTTACGGCGCCACTGTGCCGTAACGGTTGCTTAAACGAAAAAAATGAATAGGACCTAATTTTTAGAGTAAATAGTGGTCTTTAACCTTTTATAAGTTTTGTTTAAAAAAAATTAATAGGTAATGAGAAAATCGTAAAAACATGCTGGATAAGGTATAGGGGTAGTTTCTGCAGTATATTTTCAAGGATAGGGGTGGTTTGCGCAGGGATGTTGCAATAACCATATATATTTTTGAAAAGCACTATTGATGAAGCATATGCCCATATGGATCAAAAAGCAAAAAACAAAAAAAAATTTCAACCCCCCATTTTATTTATTATTTTTGGCTACAGGGGTTGCACTAGGAAATCGCTTTTAGTGTCCATGCATGGGTAATAATAACTTGCACAAAATGATATATGAAGCATATTAATGAAGGGCATTGTGTGTGAAGGATTCCAAGAAAATCACCTTATTTATTAATTCTTCTTTTTTTTTTGGGTGGTTCCGGGGAAAAAATGGGGGTGCATTATACAAATTTGTAAATAACACCAGTACATGGGTAATCGCTGAAAGTCTTTTTACTCTAGCATAAACGGTTCAGATGGTATAAAAAGGGGTTTTTTAAAATGTAACACCCTGTAATTAAAAAAAGGGCAATTACCCTTAAGTGAAACCTATACCAAAAAATCAATCATCTATTTGTGAATAATTTCCGCAGCATTTCTTTTTAATTTCCGTTACAGTTAGGGAAAAATATATATTTTTTAAAAACATCTTTTTTAAAAACTTGTCAACTTTGGGGCGCCACCCTTGCTAAACGGTGGATGATAAAGAGATGCTGTCGGAAATAAATCGTAGAAAATATAGTCCTCTTGTAGTCCTCTTGTAATATGTGCTTGTAGGAGCTAATAAAGATAAACTACAGGGATATATCTATAAAAAAAATACATGGGACAGTCAGACGGTGTTAAAGGCAAAGGCATCATATCGAACTGACACCAAGTTATGCTAATGAGTTACTGCCTAATAAAAAGTCAAGGTCAAAATAATAATTGAATGACCACACGCTGATTATTTGGACGAATTGTTAACAACAAACGCCATTTTAAGTCACGTTACTTAAAATCACACTTAAATAAAAGTCATAACGTGACTATAACTTGCAGAACATATAAATAAACTATAACTTGCACAATATCAGTTTAGTGGTTACAACAATTGCTTCCAAGGCTAACCTGACCAAAGGTGCGTTTCAATTGAACAAGCGTATAAAATAAATATCAGTATTTCTAATTGATTTTCCCATAAAAACCGAGTTAAATGGAATGATGTACTATTATTAATGAAAAGTTTCAATGGAATGATGTACATATTAACACACCACCTACGCTGTTAATACCAATCAACTCCGAAAATTACACAAATTTCGGGAAAATTTATCACACCCCCAAAAATAAATTTTTCTTTATTTAATTTTCAATTTAACAACATATTTAAACACTAATCAACAACTCGTATATAACCGCTACCACGCGCAGAGGGACGTCATAAACCCTAATTTAATAAAATTAAAATTGGACAGACTTTTAACTTTCACAAAGAGTGTAAGCTTCAAATCCTCGGAAAAATACCTCCTGAAATATTATAGGGTATGAAAAGACTGAAAGTGTATTTTATGTTTAAGAGTTCAACAAGTTGGGAGAAAATGTTTCGACTGTTGATTAGCATTCAGTGATTAATGTCCTTTTTTTGAGTAAAAAATATGTTTAAGAAGGATAAAAAAAATTGTCACCAATATTTATAAAATCCTCTCTGCTTTAAAAAGAAATTTTACAAGAGCAATCTGGATTTACCAAGGGTAGAGGCACTCGAGAATACCTGTTGAATATAAGACAGATAATCGAAAAATCTAGGGAATTCAATATTCAACTACAATATGTTTGATAAATTATCGTGAAGAGTTCAACAGGGTCCAAGTGGAGATACTTATGGTGAATGCTAAAAGAAGTATGCGTACCACAATATCTAATTTCGCTTATAACTAAACTATACGAACACATTATTGTTAAAGTCGTCAAGTAATATCAGTTAAAGAGCTTGACATACTTTCAAATTAATTTTTTCCAGAACGGGATGTCAGACAAAGAAGTAAACTATATCCAAAATTATTTAACATATATAGAGGGAGCATATTATGAGAAGAGCACATGAAGGTAGTGTTGCCCAAATGCAAGACCAAGACGAGACTTAGACAGTCTTAGTCTTGGTCTTGCGCCAGTACACCTGGTCTTGGTCTTGGTCTTGGTATTGCGCTCCCGGTCTTGGTCTTGGTCTTGGTCTTGCAGCAAGAGTCTTACAAGTCTCGCAGTTGCCCATTAGCCTATTGCATATCTTTGAACAACGTACCAGAGAGTTACATATTAAGCTTTAATATCATAGCCATAGTAAAGACCAGCCAAATTAATAAATATCTAGACCAGCGGTTCTCAATCTGTGGTACATGTACCTTGTACCACTGGTGGTACATATCATCATTTACGGTGGTAAACAAAACGCAAAAACAGCCCACACAATCAGCACCACAATTATAGTTCATTAGATTACCTAGCTAGATAGCTATTTCAGTTAGGGGGTAATAAAAATAATATAAAGTATTGTGTGGTACATGACTCAAAAATATTGAGAATTACTGATCTAGACAACTGACATTAGGTGGGGATTGAACTCACGATCTAAGTGATCCGTGCCTATGTTCTAACTAACTAAAGTTTATTAGAAACTACTTATGTATTTTTCGAGTATTTGCCATTCACTATCTGTGATTTGAAAAGCAATCAATTAGGTGACAGAAGTGCAAAATATGTTAATGTCAGTTCAATTTTTAAATCAAATCCAATCAGAGTGGAGTTTCATCTCGTTGGGTTGGACAGTCGAGCATGGGATTCAAATTTGATGGCACGTTAGCTGCCTCACCATCAGAGTGAAACTTACTCTTCAATATCTCACTTCCTTTAATTTTACTGGAAATACTGCGTAATTTTGTTATAACTGTACGTACGTCAGCAGTTTTGCTAAGTCAGTCCAATGCTAAGGTCTTTAATAAAGCTTGTACACCAAGGTTTAAAATGTGTGCAAAGCACCGGAAATGTTGATTGTCTGAATCGAACTGTGGTAGCTTTGCCCACTTCATACATGGTACATTTGGTATATATTTGCAGTTGCGTTGTCGACCGTGATACGCTGTATTTTATCATTTACATCATATTCCATTAAAAGTTCTTGGAAAATTAACTACCCGTTACTATCCAATAACCTGAGTACCGAATACCAAACAGAGAATTATACATTTTTCGAAGAAATTACCGTACCACTTTACACAAATATGTCATTTTTGATGTTTCGAATTTCCTAAACCTGTTGTCCGATTTATGTGATTATTTTAATATGATGCCTTCTTCTTTAACAATATCGCTGTAATAATATTGTTGCTAATAAATTGTCATTGTAATACCGGTCACCGGGTGTACCAATCAAACTGTGATTTGTTTTTAAGTTCGCATTATCCTGTGGAGTATTCTAGCATTTATAATATACTGAAATTAAAACCCAGCTATAGTCTGATGTTTTCTTAACATTCTGTTTTTTTATTCATTCACTAATGTTGGATAACAAAAAAGTAAAAGTTAGGTATTTTAACAACTAACTATGGTTTTCGTCAGTACAGGGTGTATTTTAAATTAGTATGACAAGCTACAAAAAAAGACCTTCACGTGCCTCTCAGATTGAGTGCTCTAGGATGCTACATATTTTCTATATTACTATACGGAATGGAAGCTTGGACATTGAAGGGACAACACATAAGAAAAATAGAAGCGTTCGAAATGTGGTGTTACAGAAGAATATTGAAAATTCAGTGGGTTCAAAGGATTTCCAATGTTGAAGGAATAAGAAGTTAGAAATTATGAAGAGTATAAAAACTAGAAAACTGGAATATTTGGGTCACATTACCAGAGGAGAAAAATATGAGTTGCTGAGAATTATTATGCAAGGAAGCATCCAAGGAAGAAGAAGCTTAGGAAGAAGACGCATCTCCTGACTGAGGAACCTTAGAGAATGGTTTAACTGTAGTTCATTACAACTGTTCAGAGCAGCAGCCAACAAAATGACCATAGTCATTATGATAACCAACCGCATACTTGTATGCGCGCCAATGGTGAATATTAAATTCTTAATTGTATATCTCAAAAACGCACAAAAACTACCCTCTTAAAACCCACAAAATTTCATTTGCATATCTCAACCGGTTTTAGAGCAATAAATAAATCGTCAGTTTCTAAGAAAAATGTCAACATTTGGGAAACGAAGCATTTATGAAGCATACGTTTATAAACTGTCATTAATTTTCGTGCAGAATTACCCATTAAAGTTTGACATTCCTACTTATTTAAAAAAATCCTGCATTGATGGAAAACATGGCTAGTTAAAAAGTACATACCTAACTTTTTTATTATCCAATATAAGCGAATGAATTAAAAAACATGATGTTACGAAAATATGAGGCTATAGTTTTAATTTCAGTATCTGATAAATATTCCACAAAGTGATGCTAGCTCTGAGAAAAAACACAGTTTGATTGGTATAGCCGGTATACAATGACAATAGTTGACCTGTCTAGCAACAATATTATTACAGCGATATTTATAAAGAATAAGACAACATATTAAAAAAATCACTTAAATTGAACAACAGGTTTAGGAAATTCGAGACATTAACAATGACCCGTTTTTAAGGTGGTGGGTAAATTTTTGGAGAAGTGTATACCGTTATTAAATAATATTTGTCTGTTCTTTTGTCTTGTTATCATACTTTTAAATATTAGCCGCGCTGTTTCGGCCAATTTTGTTTAACCGAGTGACCTCATAGCACATTTAGCAAAAACAATATATAATAGTCTTACTTTTATATATACCGATAAGATTTGTGGTGTTGAAATTCCTAGAAAACTCATAATGCAAAAACTTAATTACTTATTAGGTATATTTTTTATCAGAGGTGACATATTTTGGAAAAGTTTGGATACGATATTTGATATTCCTCATAACCTGGACAATTAATTTCAGACAAGTCGTCTGCTGGAAGAAATGTACAAAATATTTTATTTTTGCATTGTAATAATGACTTCTGAGTACGTGTAAAATGTATCAAGAGTTCAGTTAATGGATATTTTGATTCGCTATATATGTTTATGATATTGTTCGTAATGCGCATAAGTCAAATTTTTAAAATTTTTATTACAATTTTTTTTTGTTTGTCATAGAGTATCTAAGCATATAGCCGAACTAATATAATCCCTAAAACGACACTCAGTTCTAACTGCAAGGTCTAACTTGCACGGTAAGTCTTGGTCTTGGTCTTGTTAAAATTAGGTGGTCTTGGTCTTGCAAAAACGCAAGAACAAGACCAAGGCCGATTTTGGGCAACACTACTTGAAGGATGGGAAAAGGGCATCTCAATAAATGGTCATAAAATAAACAACTTGCGTTTCTTAGATGAGCCCTTCTTGCAAATAGTCAAGCAGAGCTGATTGATCTTATACGACTGGTCAAAAACAAAAGTCAAATACATATTTGGTCTTCAATTAAACGTATCAAAGACAAAGATCATGATAGTCAGTAGACTGCATAACAATCATCCACAAATAACCATAATTGACCGGTTTAAGGTTGTGAGCTCATACTTATATCTGGGATCATTGATCACAAACACAGGGTCGCTACAGGAAGAAATTAAACGTAGATGTAATACACTGTAGGACAAATAATTTAATTTTAAGCGATATAAAAGTTAGCCAACCACTATCCAATAAAGTCCATCTTCAACAGTTAAAATACTTTGGTAATCTATACAAGAAAAAATGTGGAAGGACGAAGATCACGAGGAATATCCCCAACAAGATGGATCGATCAGATTACAGGAACATGAAAAAGACCTATGCATGAGTTAAAAGAAATGATCAGAGATAGATTTCTTTGGAGATGGACAATACATGACATCACGTCGACCACTACACTCCCATCGGGTGGTCCACTACACTCCCTCCGGGTGTTCAACAACACGTTCCATTGGGTTGAGGCCAGAACTTCTATTAGGCCAAATCATGGCAGGAATTCTACCCCCTGACGATATCGTTACACAATTCTTGCAATGTATGGCCTGGCAGTATCATGCATAAGTACAAAATTTTCCTAAACAAAAGATGCTAATGGCAAGAAATGTTTCTTCTAAAATGTCTGTACTGTACCATTTTACTGTAAGCCGCCCTCTTCTTATTCAATCTAATAGCCGTGTGAGCTTCAAAATTAATCTCACCTCACACTATTACTTAGCCCTTATCATACTGTATAATCCCTACACTCTTCGTAGCGTTCCCCAACTCCTCTCTATAGTCTATTCAATATCTAGTTTCATCGTGAAATAATATTGTTTCCCAGTCTTCATTATTCCACACAACATGTTCACAAGCAAAATGCTATATCTGTCTTCTTTGCTCAATACTAGACCAGAGCACTCTTCCAGGTAGCAGGTCATTTTCGGCAAATCTTCTCTTTCAGTAAATCGTAGTTTGCCTTATTCTAAAATTATAACGGTCCAAAAATCGTTTTATAAAAAAGTACTGCTAACAAACCTTTGTCTTTGTTGTAGGAAGTCTCAAAGATAAGTCTTGATCAAGTTGAAATTTTCCACAACCTTGACCTAGTCTTCTTCAGTTACTGGAAATGAGAGCAAAACGTATTAAAACTCTTGAAAGGCTTGAATTGGTGACATTAAAAGATTCAGCTATTTCAACTTGAGTGTATCCTTCTTCTCGAAGAGTAATGATTTTATATCAGTCATATTCTGACAAACCTTAATTATCTTTCAGCTGGTGGTTCATTTTAAAGAAAAACACTAAATAAACTTGAAAAATTCCTTTGAAGATTTAGCAAAACGTATTGAAACCAAAATAAAGTTGAACCAAAATGGAGACCTGCTATAACAATTTTAATTTACTGGAAAAACAGTTATCAAAACAATATAGTTTTAATTAATATAGTATAAGGCGGGCTGAAAAGTTCGTAGGCTAACATAGAAAAAAAATTTTTTTTGATAAAGTTTGATTTTATTATTCAATATAGTTACCTTCGAGGGTGACACACCGATTATGGCGGTCATACAAGTTTTCAGTACCATTTTTATAATAAATTTGTCTTTAGCCTCAAAATAAGCCTCAGTTTCGGCGATTTACTCTTCATTGGTGCTAAATTTCTTTCCAGCGAGCATTCTATTGAGATCAGCTAACATGTAGTAGTCAGCGGGAGCCATATCTGATGAATACGGTGGCTGCAAAGGCAATTCGAAGCTCAATTCATGAAATAATTTTGCCATCATTTTCATTAATTTATTACACAGTGCGTTGTCTTGATCAAACAGCACTTTATTTTTCTTCAAATGGGGCCATTTTTGAGCGATTTAGTCCTTCAAACGCGCCAATATTTCAATGTAATATCCGCTGTTAATGGGTTTTTCCTTTTCAAGGTAGTCGATAAATATTATACTATGCTCATCCCAAAATACTGACGCCATAACCTTGCCAGCCGACTATTGCTTCTTTCCACGCTTTGGAGTCGGTTTTCACGTGCAGTGGACCCGGCAGCGAATTTACAAAACCTATACCATTTCAGTCATGGCAGCGACTGAATTCGAATAGGGTTTGTATGCAGAATACTAGTTACATATCCTATACTATTTTGGTCTAGAAATTAACTGTATCGGTGTAGGATTTGCAAACGAAATTTTTGATTATTATTGAGCAAATATCTATACTGTTTCAGTCATGTACGTAAAACTAATCAAATATTTACTAAGTGGATTTATTATTATATCATAAAATTTAGATATGTTTTGAAAATTAAAATGAATAGTATATATTTGGATAATATTAAAAATTAAAAACAAATGAATAATTACTAATGTATGAATATATACAGTATGTCCCTGTAAGTTGGAACCATATGGAAAAATTTTTTATTAACGATTTTATGCAAAAAAGATATTCTTCATAAAAAGTTCTGCATGGTCTAAAACCGAAGATGCAATTATCTGATATTAAGTTTTATTAATAGTATATGAGCATGTCAAAAAATATGAATTTCTGTCAAGAGTAAAGTATCTTTATACAGAGAGGGGCTAAGTTATGGAATAAATTCATTTTATCTAAAATGGACGACTTGGGAAAAAAATCCCGAAACAGGTCGATTTTATTTTTAAATTACAATTTTTTGGCATATATTTCATACTAGTGACGTCATCCATCTAAGCGTGATAACGTAATAGATGATTTTGTTAAATGGGAATAGGGATCGTGTGGCAACTAATTTGAAAGTGTGTTCAATTCTCTGTTCAGTAATATAAACAATAATATCATTATGTATACCAATATAAGGTGACCAAAAAAATATTTTTTTAATTAAATTAATTGACGCAAAAAAGAAGAATGTATGTAATTTATTTAACTCAAAATACATTTTACGGCTATCAATAAATAGAGAAAAAAAAATGTTTATTTCACAAATAAACATTCCGTCTTGCTTAAATTAAATCACAAACAGCCACCCACGTAACTCTTGGCAGTTTGAACATTTAATTTAAGCCAAAAACCAATGTTTATTTGCCAAATAAACAGTTTTTTCTATTTTCTGACAGCGATAGAAAGTATTTTGATTGAAGTAAATTGCATACATTCTTCTTTTTTCGTCAATCAATATAATTCAAAAATTGTTTTTTTGGCCACCCTGTATAAATAATGATATTTGTGTTTATATTACTGAATAGAGAATTAAACACCCTTTCAAATGAGGTGCCACACGACCCATATTCCTATTAAAAAAAAATCGATTACGTTATCACGCTCAGATGGACGACGTCACTAGTAGCTATGAAATATATGCCAAAAAAATTATAATTTAAAAATAAAAATCGACCTGTTTTCCATATGGTTCCAACTTACAGGGACATACTGTATACATATATTCGTACATTAGTAATTACTCATTTGTTTTTAATTTTTAATATTATCGAAATATATATTATTAATTTTAATTTTCAAAACATATCTAAATTTTATGATATAATAATAAATGCACTAAGTAAATATTTTATTAGTTTTACTTGCATGACAGAAACAGTATAGGATATGTAACTAATATTCTGCATGCAAACCCTATTCGAATTCAGTCGCTGTCATGACTGAAATGGTATAGGATATGTAACTAATATTCTGCATACAAACCCTATTCGAATTCAGTCGCTGCTTTGACTGAAATGGTATAGGTTTTGTAAATTCGCGACCCGGCAGACTGTCGATTGGATTCTGGTATGAAATGGTAGAGCCATGTTTCTTCCGTTGTAATATTTCGACGCTAAAATTCGGTTTTATTAAGATTGAATAGCTTCAAATACTTCTCAAAAACACCAATTCGTTGTTGGTTTTGAGCGCCTGTGAGCTCTCGCTGCACCCACTTTGCACAGAGCTTTCGCATACCCAAATATGCATGCACAATGTACCCAACACATTCCTTTTATATCTTTACAGTCTCAGCTTTCTCAAACAACTTCACTTAAGTGTCATCAAAAATTATTTTGTGGACTTTTTTGATGTTTTCATCGGTAACAGCCTCTTTGGGGCGTCCACTGCATGCATCATCATCGGTGCTTATTTCGCCTCGTTTAAACTTAGAAAACCATTTCTCAACGGTTGATTTTCCTGGTGCAGAGTCCTAATATTGTTTATCAAGTCAAGCTTTGGCTTTAACAGTATTTTTTCGTCAAAAAGTTACCAATTATTAAGGTACGAAATTCCTCTTTATCCATTTTAACATAAGTTGCTTCACTCAAAATGCTATATCTCATAAACTAACAGTTCGACAACTGTCAAATTTATAAACGCATCTTTTGAAGGTTATGGCTGACTAAAAATCATAAGGATTTAATACCATTAGCGCCATCTATGTGTCAGCCTACGAACTTTTCAGCCAACCGATTATATTAGTAGTATACAGGGTGTTTGGTAAATAACGGGTCATAGCTTAACCTCAGATTCCTGAGGTTAAAATAAGTGATTTAAGCTAACTTAACTTAGTACGAAAGTTGATAATAACCGAAATACGTGGTGTCAAACTTATGCCTGGTTGCACCAACAGATCTTAAGTTCCAGATTAGCTAAGCTCTACTTATAAATAGGGCCTCCTTGAGTATCACGTACGTTGCAGCATAATTTTAGATTCTTACCTTATAGTCTAAGAGCTGGGAGCGGATTTTGTGCGTGATAAGTAATATGGAAAAACTATACGGAGATCTGTTGAATTAGTTGTGGACATGACTTTCACCAACGGCCGGAAACCAGAGTTGGGGCCGAGGGTAGTTATAAGGGGTCAAAGTCGCGGATTTTATTATTTTTTTTATGACGCTCATGATCGAGATAGTGCACCAAAATTTGGGAATAAGTAGGTCATGACGTACCTAAGTAAAATCTCTAGGGGCTCAACGCTGCCTGGCCGACAAAGGGGTGGGGGTAGGGGTGAATATAAAAAATATAACGGGTTTTTCGCGACGTTCGTGATTGAGATAGTGCACCAAAATTTGGGTATAAGTAGATCATGACATAAATAATTAAAATCCCCATAGCCGGAAACTAGAGTGGGGAAGGAAGGTAGTTATAAGGGGTCAAAGTTCCGTTTTTTATTATTTTTATTGTCACGCTCATGATCGAGATAGCGCGCCAAAATTTGGGAATAAGTAGGTCATGACGTAACTAAGTAAAATCTCCAGGAGTAGAACGCTGCGGGGTCGACAAAGGGGTGGGGCAGGGGTGAATATAAAAAAATGTAAGGGGTTTTTTGCGACGTTCGTGATTGAGATAGTGCACCAAAATTTGGAAATAAGTAGACCATTACATAACTAAGTAATATCTCCAAAGGCGGAAACCAGGGTGGCGGACGAGGGTAGTTATAAGGGGTAAAAGTCGCGCTTTTTATTATTTTTTTTGTGGCGCTCATGATGAAGATAGTGCACCAAAATTTGGGAGTGTGTAGGTTATGACGTAACTAAGTAAAATCTTCAGGGGCGGAACGCTGCTTGGGGTACAAAGGGGCGGTAGGCAGGGGTGAGTATAAAAATATATGGGGGTTTTTTTGCCGTTCGTGATCGAGATAGTGCACCAAAATTTGGGAATAAGTAGATCATTACATTACTTAGTAAAATCTCCAGCGGCGGAACGCTGCGTGTGGGACAAATGTTGTGCCGGGTCACAAAAAAAATAAATCACACTGAGAATTTGACCCCTTAAAACTACCCTCATCCCCAACCCTGGTTTCCGGCTCTGGGGATTTTACTTAGCTAAGTCATGGTCTACTTATTCCCAAATTTTGGTGCACTATCTCAATCTAGCACGTCGCAAAAAACTTCTTATATTTTTTATATTCACACCTACCCCCACCCCTTTATCGGCCACGCAGCGTTCCACCCCTAAAGATTGTACTTAGTTATCTCATGACCTACTTATTCCCAAATTTTTGTGCACTATCTCGATCATGAGCGTCACAAAAAAAAAATAATAAAAACGGCGAATTTGACCCCTTATAACTACCCTAATGCCCAACTCTGGTTTCCGGCTCTGAGGATTTTACTTAGTTATGTCATGGTCTACTCATATCCAAATTTTGGTGCACTCTGTCAATCACGAACGTCGCAAAAAACCCCTTATATTTTTTGTATTCACCCCTGCCCCACCCCTTTGTCGGCCACGCAGAGTGCTACCCCTGGAGATTTTACTTAGTTACGTCATGACCTACTTATTCCCAAATTTTGGTGCACTCTCTCGATCATGAGCGTCACAAAAAAAATAATGAAAACGGCGACTTTGACCCCTTATAACTACCCTCATCCCCAACTCTGGTTTCCGGCTCTGGGGATTTTACTTAGTAATGTCATGATCTACTTATTCCCAAATTTTGGTCCACTATCTCAATCACGAACGTCGCAAAAAACCCTTTATATTTTTTATATTCACCCCTACCCCCACCCCTTTGTCGGCCACGCAGCGTTCCGCCCTTAGAGATTTTACTAAGTTACGTCATGACCTACTTATTCCCAAATTTTGGTGAACTGTCTCGATCATGAGCGTCATAAAAAAAATAATAAAATCCGCGATTTTGACCCCTTATAACTACCCTCGGCCCCAACTCTGGTTTCCGGCCGTTGGTGAAAGTCATGTACACAACTAATTCAACATATCCCCGTATAGTTTTTTCATATTACTTATCACGCACAAAATCCGCTTCTATCTCTCCGACTATTATTATCAATTATATCTATTATTATATTATGGTATTCTTATTGTAATATATTATAATTTTATTATATTAGTTCTTATGATATTCTCGACTTAAGCTTAAGATCTGTTGGTGCAACCGGGCATTAAACTTTCATGTTATTTATTCTTGAATATTTCCTGACAGGCACGAGATAATAACACGAAATTTGGTGAGCAGAGGTTTTTTGGGACTAGAAATCTAAATTCGCCACCAAAACTGATGTATTACCCAGAGGGCGCCACATACAGTTGAGTCCGCGAGTCTTTACCCGTGCGTCATCATTTAAAGCATACGGAATAAGTCGGAAATCTATTTCACGCAACAACAACTGACAGAAAGTGGCTACTGTTCCGATTATGGGTTTTATTATAAAATTTGACGTTATCAAATATATAGAATGCCAAATGTAAGTTTTGCTTCAAAATTTTTGTGCAGAATTACAGCTACATTTGAAGTAGCTTAATAAATTCTTTTATTATTATTGATTAATAAATAAATAAACAATTTATAAAAAAATTCAATAACATATTTTATTTTTGTTATTTTATTCACTTTGACGGAAATCTAAACACAATCATTTCTTTACTGTGAGAATGACGTTAGCTTTGTATGTTTTAAATATTAATTGCCAAAATATAATTATTTACCTTAAAATTTCAAAGCCCAATATAAAATTAGTTGTGAAAACAACTGTTTGTGTAATATAAAGAAACTTCAAAGCGCAAAATTGGACAAAAACCGCAAAAAATTCAACTGACTGACAGCCACAAAAGTAAACAAAGCAGAAACGTCAAACAACTTGTGCTTAAAATATGAAAACATACCGAATCGTCTTGTTTTGTACGTATCTCTTTTCAATGCACTGAGTCTAGATGGTTCATAAAAATAACATGTGTTTTTACTTAATAACAAACGGCAGCTGGTTTGTCATGAGTTTCATGCGTGGAAGAGAATGATGCTAGATAAAAAGTATGTGTTTTATCTCGCCAGATATTAATGACGCACGGGTAAAGACTCGCGGACTCAACTGTAAAAATAGTCCTAGAATTTTTTGCAATACACTATTTTAACGTAGGGAAAATATGCTTTTTTTATTGCACAATGTATACGAGTATACCTGAATGTACAAGAAAAAAAGTCATAATGAAAAATTCTAAAAATAATCATAAAAAATACCAAAAATCTTGTAAGTATAAAATCTTGAAAAAGCATAACTTGCATAAAAATAGTCGTACAACCTTATACAATAGATAGTGTGACCAACTCCAAGTCACTCGAATCCGGGACAAGGCTGAAAAAATGACGCACGGGTAAAGACTCGCGGACTCAACTGTACGTATTTCAGCGCTCATTTAATATGTTCTATTTTTTTATTACCCACTCTAAATATTTTTTAAATCAAAACTTTTATTCTCTTTAATATTTTTACTTAAAAAAGATTTATACTACATTCATCTCGCTAAACTCAACTGTTTTCGAGATAAACGCATTTTAAATCTGCGATACAACATAATTTTTTGCATAATATCATTGTAGTTACACCCGAAAAATAACTTAAAACCATAATAATTGTGCCAGTTCTCATATTTATGTCATTTCATCGAAATTCCATTTGCAGAAATTTGCGATACATTTTTGTAAATTTTTATGGTTTTAAGTTATTTTTCGGGTGCAACTACAATGATATTATGCCAAAAATGATGTTGTCTCGCAGATTTAAAGTGGGCTTATCTCGAAAACGGTTAAGTTTAGCGATATGAATGTAGTATACTTTTTTGAAAGTTTTGATTCAAAAAGTATGTAGAGTAGGTAATAAATAAAATTGAACATATTAAATGAGCGCTGAAAGGCGTATGTGGCGCCCTCTGGGTAATACATCAGTTTTGGTGGCGAATTTAGATTTCTCGTCCCAAAAAATCCCCGTTTACCAAATTTCGTGTTATTATCCCATACTTGTTAGGAAATATTCAAGAAAAATTAAAATAAAAGTTTAACTTTGACACCCTTCTTCTTCTTCTTCTTTGAGTGCCCCTCCTATCGGAGATTGGATATCATTAGGGCGATTCTAATTTTATTTACTGCTGTTTTGAACAATTCGTTAGTGGTACAGCCAAACCACTCTCTCAAATTTCTCATCCAGGACATTCTTCTACGGCCTGGATTTCTTCGTCCTTGGATTTTTCCTTGCATTATATTTTGTAGGAATGTGTACTTTTGTCCTCTCGTCAGGTGGTCTAAGTATTCAAGTTTTCTCTTTTTTATATTTAGTAGAACTTCTGGCTCGTTATTTATTCTGCGTATTACTTCTTCATTTGTAATTTTATCCACCCAACTTATTCTTAGTATACGGCGGTAGCACCACATCTCAAACATATTTGACACCCTGTATTTCGGTTATTATTAACTTTCGTACTAAGGTAAGTTTAAATCGATCTAATTTAACCTCAGAAGTCTAAGCTTAAGCTATGGCCCATTCTTTAGCAAACACCCTGTATAGGTAATATAGTAATAGTAAAGATTTGTGGACTAAAATTACAATTTTAAAATTATGCGGTAATTTTGGTGCGCAGTGTAGTGAAAAGAACTCTTCTAATCATCAATTCAAATTTGTATTAAATACCAACCTTCATCTTTTTGCTCTATCAATGAAAATTATTATTTGCAGTTTTCTATTTATTGGTAGCATAACATTAAAAAATAAAAGCAAATGACTTAGCATTCACACCATCCTATTATTTGTAGTAGTAGTAGTTACAAGACTTTTCCATTAAAGCAGTAATTTTAATAAACACACATTTTTTGTAATATAAATACAGTGAAAGTAATCCTTGCGAACTAAATCAAGAGGTGTTAGTGCCCATCCTTTCCTTTTATTTATGACCCTTAAAATAGACATTACCTAACGCTCCACCTAACATTTTTGAGCTTTTTATTTACTGTGTTTACTTTTTTATGTTTAGTTCGTGTTTCGACTACAGAAGTACCTATATTAAGAAATAAAAAATTATATGAGTGATCTTTGAAAGGATTACTGAATCATATTATATCATCCTGTATTTTTCCAAATAATATACTGGTTTTTATGTATATAATAAATTTTTAAAATATCCTAATTATTGTTAATTTCTAACGAATTTCCATTTAAAAATAATTATTTGAAATACCCAAATAACGCAAGAGGAAAAAATCTCTGCTGTAATTTGAGTCAATACAAGGTGGAAATTTTGGACTACAATATTGGTTTTTGACATAAGTATGTTGGTTTTTAATATTAAAATTACATTTAAATCAACTTCAAAGTAGTAGAAGTAGAAGAGTTTAATATCTGGCGCGGTAATCCCAGCTGACAACCATATTATAGAAAAAGATGATAGAAGATGAAAAGATGTCAATTATTGGCCCAGTTGTTACATATGAAAGAGAAACATGGACTCTACATTAGCGGGAAAGATAGAAGGTTCTCAGAATAATATTTGGCCCTCAAAAAGATGAATTGACAGGAAAGTGGAGAAGGTGCCGCAATGCTGAATTGGTGACTCTGTATGGTACTGACAGCATCGTAAGACATAATAAAAGGTAGCCGGATAAGACGGGCGGGTCATGTTGTAAGATAGAGTAATGTTGGGGCCACAGTAACGTCTAATGCCGTTAATTAATGCGTTATTTGACTAACGGATAGAACTTAGAAAGAAGGACGACCTTCTCCAGCAAGTACAGAAAATAATGCCCTCTATTCGTAACGGAACATCACAAGAAATATGGGAGACTTTTAAACATTGTGTAACAACACCAATTGATTATCCAAAGATAAATAATCCTGTGAAACGGAAACACTGGATAACAGATGAAACCTTTCAGATAATTGAGAATAGAAGAAATCTTTGTCAAAGTGGCGTGCATGGTGAAAGGGAAAAAGCTAGTTTAAGAAACCTCAATAGAGAAGTAAAACGAAGATACCAGACAGACAAAAACCAATACTACCAGGGTATATGCAAAGAAATTGAGAGACATGATCAGAATAATCAGCCGAGAGATCTATTTAGAAAAATACGCTACTTAACAAGAGACTTAAAAGCCAGAACTTGGGCCATTGAAGACAACACTGGAACTCTGAGAACAAACAGAGAAGATATAGCAGAGACATGGAGATCGTATTGCAGGGACTTATATAAAGATGCTCAACGCCAAGAACCTGTTAACCAAATCTCTGACGAGGTGGAAGAAGAACCTGATATACTTGAAAATGAAGTAAGACTCGCGATCAGTAAGCTCAAATATAATAAAGCACCAGGTCCAGATATGATAACAGCAGAAATGCTCAAAGCCGCAGAAGAAACTGGCGTAAAACTACTTCATCTACTCTAACCAAATATGGCATTCAAAACAATGGCCTGAAGACTGGACAAAATCTACAATAACCACAATTCATAAAAAAGGCAGCTTCCATAAATGCGACAATTATAGAACTCTTTCTCTTATATCACATGCCAGTAAAATAATGCTACATATAATCAACGAGAGACTAAAAACATTCCTTCAAAGAGAAATTCCACAAGAGCAAACTGGATTTACCAAAGGTAGGGGTACAAGAGAACACCTGTTAAATATAAGAAAGATAATCGAAAAATCTAGGGAATTCAATAATCCACTGTACATATGCTTTATATATTATCGTAAGGCGTTCGACAGGGTCAAGTGGAGACACTTATGGCAAATACTAAAAGAAGTGGGCGTACCCCAACACCTTATTTCGCTTATAACTGAACTATACGAACACACTACTGGATCAGTTAAAGTGCTTGACACACTTTCAAACAAATTTCATCCAGAACGGGGTGTCAGACAGGGATGTATACTATCGCCACAATTATTCAATATATATGGAGAGCATATTATGAGAAGAGCACTTGAAGGATGGGAAAAAGGCATCTCAATAAATGGTCATAAAATAAACAACCTACGTTTCGCAGATGACACAGCCCTTCTTGCAAATAGTCAAGCAGAGCTGATTGATCTTATACGACTGGTTGAAAACGAAAGCCAAATATTTGGTCTGCAATTAAACATATCAAAGACAAAGATTATGATAGTGGATAGACTACATAACAATCATCCACATATAACCACAATTGATCGGTTTGAAGTTGTGAACTCATACTTATATCTGGGATCATTAATCACAAACACAGGGTCACTAGAGGAGGAAATAAAACGTAGATGTGATCTAGCAAAAGTCGCCACAGCAAAAATGATCACAATATGGAAGGACTGTCAAATTTCAAGAGCGTTAAAGATGAGGTTGATCAACTGCTTAATATTCCCAAAACTGACTTACGGATGTGAATCTTGGGCCCTGGGAAATTCGGAAAGACGAAAGATAGACGCCACTGAAATGTTCTGTTGGAGACGAATGCTACGAATTCCTTGGACCGACCATAGAACAAATAATTCGATTTTAAGAGAGCTAAAAGTTAGCCAACGGCTCTCCAGTAAAGTCCATCTCCAACAATTAAAATACTTTGGACATATTATGAGAGCCAACACAGAAAACATGGAAAGACTCATTATACAAGGAAAGGTGGAAAGCCGAAGATCACGAGGAAGATCCCCAACAAGATGGATCGATCAGATTACAGGAATATGCAAAAGACCTATGCATGAATTAAAAGAAATGACCAGAGACAGAGATCTTTGGAGACGGACAATACACGACATCACGTCGACCACTACACTCCCTCCGGGGGGTCAGGATTGAAGAGAGAGAGAAATGTTGGCCGATTGATCGGGTGTCGGTTTCTTTCGACACTACAAAGGAGTTACTCCGTTACTTATCGCTTTGTTGTGGCTACACTTGCACTGTTTCGACAAGTTCTAGCTTGCAGCGCAGTAGAGTAATTTGTTTTGTGAAATAGGTACATACTATTGTATAAAATGGAGTGGAGTAATGAGAAAATAATTGAATTTTTAACAGTGTTTGAAACAGAACCTTGTTTATGGGATCCCCGACAAAAATCACATGGAAATCGTGGTGTTCATGGTGACGCTTGACGTCGAATTGTGTAATCATTATCTTTTCCAGCGACGGTAGAAAATTTGAAAAAAAAAAGACACACTTATGGGATACTATAGGACCCATTTAAATAAATATAAAAAATTATTAAAATCTGGCATGGGAACGAATGGGGTATATTAAACAAGCTGCATGCATTTGATGTCATGCATAGTTTTCTTAAACCTATATACGAATATAATACGAATTCATAAAATAATAATTAACACTCATAAAATATAACAGCGTAACAGCTTCGACTTCCACCTTGAAAATATTGGATTAAAAAACGCGTTTTCTAGCGTTTACGCGCTAAAATAAGTGTGGCCAGTCACTTTAACGCGCAGTTTATTTAATCATTTTTGGTGCGTTAATTAATACGATAATGGACGTTAGACGTTAACGTTACTGTGGCCCCAACATAAGACAGAGTGTTAAAGAGAGTGTCTTTTGTGAGACCACATGGTAAAAGATCAGAAGGCCGTCTCAGAAAAAGATGGAAGGATGATGTTGAAGTCGATTTATCTAGGATTGGGGTACAACAATGGGAAATAGAACCGCAAGATCATAGAAGATGGAGGTCTACAGTAAATTCGGCGTAGACTCACCCCAAATTGTAAACAGAGTCAAGACGAAAAAGACGAAAACATAAATAAAAATCGAAACATTTATTACAAATTATTATATTTTTTTAAATGAAAAGAAAATAATCGTTTTCGTTTTGATTCAATTCGAGTCTCTTGGCAACCTCTGACACCGTGTTTCGGGGTCTACCCTTTTTCAAAGAGGCTTTCCAAGGAGACTGAATTGAACCACAACGAAACGAATAAGAACTACATATATTAAAATATGTGCAGCGGAGTGTGGTTAGACTGTCCTCTAACGGGGAATGACGAAATGAGTGAAAATAATTTCGACCACGAATCAGTATTCTGTTAAACGAGATACAATAGTACCAAGCGGCGCCGCTAGGAGAACACTCCAATAATGCGTCAAAACGAAAACGATTATTTTCTTTTCTTTTTCATACCTTACTCGGTTTAGAGTACAAAATGACCACGTTTAATTAAAGTAATCCGAGACGCATTATTGGAGTGTTCTCCTAGCGGCGCCGCTTGGTACTATTGTATCTCGGTTAACAGAATACTGACCGTGGTCGAAATTATTTTCACTAATTTTTTAAATATTTTGTACAATTATACAATTATACTAAAACAAGAATATGAACAAAAAATAAAAATAACAAAAGCTAAAAGTTGGGAAACCTTCGTATCAAGACACTTAGAATTAGATATATGTGGGGAATACCATATAAAATAGTTTCTAAAAAATTAGATGTCCGACAATGCTTTCTACTTAAAAAAAAAAGAAGATGGAACATTTACAGAAAATTGGGAAGAATTGGCTGAAACATTACTTAATGTATTATTACCTCCAGATAAATTAGAAGGAGAAATATTAAAACAAAGAAATATAAGAGAAGAAATGATACAAGAATACCAAATAACAGAAGAAAGAGAAATAGAGGAATTCACAGAAGAAGAAGTATATGAAAGTATGAGAGAAATGAAAAGAAAGAAGGCACCTGGACAGGATAATATTCATGTTAAAATACTTCAAGCATTGTCGGAACAAATAATTCCAGTACTAACATCATTATATAATGAATGTCTTAGACAAAGAAGGTTTTCCAATAATTTTAAACAAGCAGAAGTTATAATAATACATAAAGGGGGAGATAAAGATCCTGCCTTACCGAAATCATATAGACCGGTATACAATGGAAAAATTACAAGAAAAATTACTATGTAAAAAATTAAATCAAATAAGAACAGAAATTGGATTACATCCTGGTCAGTATGGTTTTAGGAAAGGTAGATCAACAGAAGATGCAATAAATAAAGTTTTTGAAATAGTAAATGAAAGCATAAAAAAGTATGTTTTAATGATCTTTATAGACGTGTCTGGGGCTTTTGAAAATCTTTGGTGGCCGTCATTCTTTGAAAGACTTCGAAGAATGAGATGTCCAAAGAATCTGTACGGAAGTCTCAGAACCTACTGTCAAGACCGATATGCAAGCCTAAGATATCCAGCAGGAAAAAAGACAAAACATATCACAAAAGGATGTCCACAAGGATCAGTATGTGGACCTATGTTCTGGGATGTAATTCTAGAGGAACTGTTGGAACAATTGACTATAGATCCTGAAGTGCTTGGAAGCATAGCATATGCAGATGATTTGTTGTTGATCAGAGATGCAAACTCAAGAAGAGAATTAGAAAATAAATCAAATGAAATATTAATAAGAGTAAATCATTGAATGAATAAAGTAAAATTAACAATATCAGATTCAAAAACAACATATAGTTTAATAAAAGGAAATTTAGAAAGAGATCCAATTATAAAAATTAGAGGGAAAACGATAAAAAGAAAAATGGAAACAAGATATTTAGGTATTATAATAGACAAACAAAAATTATTTACAAAACACATGAGTTGTGTCTGTGAAAAGGCAACAAAGATCATGCATAGCATTGCTAGTCTAGCACAGAAGGAATATAGAATTTCGTTCCGACAGATGAGAATATACCTAAGTACAATACTTGCATCAATTGTAGGGTACGGTTCAAGTGTATGGGCACATAGATTAATAAATAAAAAAATGCAGAAAAATTAAATAGAGCTCAGAGAGGATTTCTTGTAAGAATGACGGGAGCATTTGGAACAACTGCAACAGAGGCACTTACAGTTTTAACTGGAGTAATGCCAATGCATTTAGAAACACAAAAAAGCATGTAATTATTGGCTAAAAAAAGAAAAATATGAAAAAATAATACAAATAACAGGATTAGATATAAGAAATAAAAGAGAATTAAAAGAAATAATAAATAGAAAAAGACAAAATGAATGGGAAAATTCAACAAAATCTATACGTTTATACAATTTTATACCAATATTAGAAAACATTCCAAATTATTTTAATCCAAAACAAGGTTTAATACACTTTTTAACAGGACATGGACCGTACCCAACATATTTGGAAAGATTTAACTTAAAAGATGATGCATATTGAGAATGTGGAGAACTAGGTACACCAGAACATATAGTGTTACATTGTGAAAATACTATAGAAAATGAAGAACATAGAGAAATGAGAAGAAGATTAGAAAGAATTGAAATAAGAGATATATTACAAAATGAAGAATATTTTGAAATATTAAACAATCGCACACAAATAATATCTAAAAAACAACAAGAAATCTATAATAATAGAAGAAGACAACCAATAATCCAACCCTGATGAAGTTGAGTAAGATACAGTTAAAATAAATAAAATAAAATATAAATTCAAAAATAGATATTTACAATTATAATAATAGTAATTCAATATAAAATAAATAAATAAAAATAATAATTCAATAAATAATTCATTAAATTAAAAAAAATTAAAGAAAAATTAGAAAAAAAAAAGACTACCAACTCTCTTCTGAAAATAGAGGGACTGTCTTTATAACTTAGAAGGGAGTTGATAGTACCAAAAATATTTTAAAAAATGTATATTGTTTATTTCAATTTGTTAAATGTATTTAAATGTAGTTAATTGATTATGGCAAATTAATTAATAAATTGTAAAAATAGAATA
Source organism: Diabrotica virgifera virgifera (assembly GCF_917563875.1). Taxonomy (NCBI): domain Eukaryota; kingdom Metazoa; phylum Arthropoda; class Insecta; order Coleoptera; family Chrysomelidae; genus Diabrotica; species Diabrotica virgifera. The sequence goes on from NC_065449.1 coordinate 216,859,862, forward strand.
AGTAGTTTAGTAAAAAATGTAAAAATATAAAAAAATATCTGTAATCCCATCAGGAAAAAACGACCTGGATTAGTCACTAGAGGCCAGGTCATAATGTATAAACAATAAATAAATAAAAAATAAATAAAAAAAATAAAATATTATACTGGGTAGAAAAATAAAAGAACGATCAAAATTTAAATATGATTGAAACAACTTCTTCTTCTTCCTCTTTATAAGCAATTCTGCTTGTTCATTGGCGGATTGATACCTCTATGGAAGGTTGTCACTCCATCTTTTGCTTGGTCGGCCGATACTTCTTCTACCTTACTCTTCAAGTGTGAAACATTTACACGACATATTGTTTGCATCCAATTGGCCTTCCATGTTCTGCAAACCATTGGTTTGAAATATATCTAGTACGGACGTAGCCGTGTCTTAAAGCCAGTAACGATCTATAGATAAGTCTGATTCTATATTGGAATCAGAAAGCTAAAATGAAAATACAAGGTAATATATTACTAGAGAGCGGAATATATGCAACACAACATTACCAAAATATGCGCATATATATGCATTACTTTTACTACAAATATGCAGGTATTTTTTCTAAATTTGTCTAAATATGCAAATGCATATTAATAATACTCAAAAATAAAATAATATATTAAGTCGTAAGATCTTCAGAAAAGTTGCCTTCAAAAATACGTACAACTTTCCTCAAACAATCGAAGCCCTCATTTTTTTCTAAAACATTTTTTAATTTATTTCTAATTGTAATCCCTGTATTTCCGGGAATTTTTTGACAATGAGCAGAAAAAGTGTTAACAAGATTAACCGAATCACTTAATTGTAAATTCCTTTGTTCTAATGACTTTATTAGATCTGGTAAAAAACTAAAATTAACTTTTATGAACATAAGTTCTTTAGCAATTTGTACGTTACTTAAAGAACAAAGTACGTTACTTAAGCTGAAGAACAAAAGCGGAATTGTCTACAATTTGATGGATTTTTGTATTTTGATACTTCTCTCTATGTCCGTCTTTATAGAAGTAAAAGAGAATTTGTCGAATAAAAACACTCTTTGTAGAAAAATTTCTTTTGTGGGACATGATGCTTTTGTTTGTCAGTTCCTCATTTAAAAAATGAAATGTGAGAATGAATGTAACTTACGATTTTGGAACAGGCCTTGTTTGTCTCCACTTAGCTTTAACTCGGGAAAACACTTTATCCAAGCAGTTTTTTGAATGGTAGACATATTTAAATTTAATATATACCAATCACTTCAAAAACACTAAATAGGATACAACGTTTATTTTAAACAAATGTTGGTCGGAAACTGACAAAATAATTATTAGACCCTTAAAAGCAGGTTGGTACCTACGACTTGCTACGCTAATAAAATAATATTTTTCTGGGAACACCCATAATTGTTAAATTCAGGTAGTAATGGGAAAGTCCAGATGAGCGATAGATAGATAAATAACGAGCTCGTTCATATCGAAGTTATAAAATTTCAACTAAGAGAGGAAAATTTTAAACTTTTATATAATTTATTTTTAAAATATGCAAAATAAATCGTGTTTAGCTTAAATATGCAATGTTGTGTTTGTTGTCTGAAAATATGCAATATATGCATCTATATGCACTTTGCATATATTCCGCTCTCTATATATTACCAAAATTAAAAAATGATTGTAACTAAGAAGCATTTTGTCACCACCGTTATGTAAGAAATCATACTATTGGTCAATTGGTAGGTTATAAATATTACTAGTTTTGCGGACAATATATTATGTAGGTACTATTATTTGAAATATACACGGGGTCTATTGAATAAAAAGAAATATTTGCTTTTACTTACAAGTAAACAAGTAAATTAAGTATTTACTTAACAGTAATTGAGTAAAGTCATTTCTGTAATGCTTTATTTAATTACTATTAAGTAAATACTTAAATACCTGTAAGTAAAAGCAAATACTTCTTTTTATTCAATAGACCGATTGAACTAGCATCACATTTAAGAACAAAGTACTTTTATCTTAAATAAAAGATATTAACACTTGTACACACTTAACACACATAACGTACAAGATGATATTAAAATTTTAAGATACTATAGTACGGTAAAAACAAGTAGACAAATTAACAAATGTCAAAGTAATACGTCAGACAGAAAAAATAACCGTAAGTTGTGTTACATAATATGAAAGAGGAAGCCGAGACTTAGAAAAATATATTCAGTATACAATTTTAGAAAAAGTTGCTCTTTACGTCGTCGTTTAATAAAGTCAAAAGACTCTTGATGATTTCGAGTTTCAGATAGGATGTCTTCACAAAAGGAAAGAACACTGTAATATTTTTTTTTTATTTCTAAATTGGAATAAAATAATTGATGTTTATATAGTCCTGTCGCTAGGGGGGGTACAACGGCCTCCTGTATTCAGATGGACTTACCCAAGTTTTTTTTATGTATTTTGACCTGTAGAACACGAATTTTTTGGGTAACAGTTGATCCGGATGTCGATAAGATTGTTATAAACCAAGAAGTTGAGGAATCACATAACAGCGATTTCTCGCAAAACAAAACATTTTTTTGTATTTTTTGGGCCATTCTAACCAAAAAATGTTCCTACAAATTTTTTCGTAGGATGCATAGTTTTCGAGATAAACGCGGTTGAACTTTCAAAAAATCGAAAAATTGGAATTTTTGAATCCGAAAAACTTTTGATTAAAAAATAAAATAGCAATTCTGCTTACCGCATTTGAAAGTTCAAGTCAAATTATATCGGTTTTAATTATTTGTATTGCTACAAATGTATTATTTTATTGTTAAAACAAAGCTATAAACACCTAGTGCTTGAGTGATGTTTCAATGATTTCTCATTTAAAATCGAACGAGTACGTAGAGGAGGTAAAAGTGCAAGCGGGGCTATTTCTAAGTAGCATGCATTAAAACGCATGTATTAGGCACGGGAAACACTATGTGTCTATAGCTTTTTTTAACAATCAAAAATAAATTGTTAGCAATGCAAATATCCAAAACAGATATAATTTGACTTAAACTTTTAAAGGCGGTAAGAAGAATTGCTATTTTATTTTTTATTCAAACGTTATTCGGGTTCAAAAATTGCAATTTTTCGATTTTTTGAAAGTTCAACCGCGTTTATCTCGAAAACTATGCATCCTACGAAAAAACTTGTAGGAACATTTTTTGGTTAGAATGACCCAAAAAATACAAAAAAATGTTTTGTTTTGGGAGAAATCGCTGTTATGTAATTCCTCAACTTCTTTGTCTATAACAAACTTATCGACATCCGGATCAACTGTTACCCAAAAAATTCGTGTTCTACGGGTCAAAATACATAAAAAAAACTTGGGTAAGTCCATCTGAATTAAGAAGGCCGTTGTACCCCCCCTGGCGACAGGACTAATAATTAAACGACACTTCGTAACAATCATTAAACGTATTGCGTGGGCCCGTTCCAAGACTTAATCAGCAATGGACCATATAAAACGACACCATCACAATTACTTAAAAACATTCCTTCAATTCTTCTGTTCCATGGCAAGAAGTAAATTTATATCAGATGTCAGCGAGAATAAAATTACTTTCAATCGGACGTAATTAATTGGAAAATGTAGTGAGAAAACTTTTATCGATTTTGTACCATTTTAAAATAAAAAAGCTTGCATTGTGTAGTAGACAAGTAAGGATCTGTTTTTAGGTGGATGTGAGAGGTGGCATTCAGATTTTTGCTGATAAAGTTAGGTAATAACTTCGTTAATAATAATTGATTTATGCTCCTTCTCAAATATGCTTGAAACATTAATAAAAAAAATAAAATACTTAAAAATTTCAAAAAATTTCGTTTTTTTTTTTCTATTTTTTTGCTTATAACTTTAAAACCATTCATTTTGGAACAAAGTCGTATAGGAATAAAACAAAGATAATTTAATTTTCTATCAGAGGCGATTGGCTAAAAATGTCTTAATTTATCACCCTTGCTGCAAAATAGCAATAAATATAAAATAAGGGGGCAAAACAAGCCTGTCTTTATTCAATGATTTTCCATTACTTAGGTTACATTTGGAACCTTCCTAATTCGCTTAGAAAATTCTTGTAATGTGCGAAAACCGTACACCAAATTTCATTAAAATTGATTTACTAGATTTTGAATAATAATTTTTCAATCCAAACTTTTGTTAAAAAATTAAAAATTTTTAAAATCTTGTACAACAAAAACAAGAACATAAAAAGATTTGTCAATTTTTTTACATATAAAGAAGCACCCCATCTATCTAATGCGCTTTACAGAATTGAAATCGGATTGCTTAAGCAGCCTCAGCAATGTTTTAAAGTTATAAACAATTTTTTGGCTTATAAACAAATTAGTCCTGTGGCCAGGAGGGGGTGCTACGGGCTCCTTTATTTAGATTGACTTACCCAAGATTTTTATGTATTTTTGACCCGTAGAACACGATTTTTTTGGGTAAAAGTTGATCCGGATGCCGATAAGATTGTTATAAACAAATAACTTGAGGAATTACATAACATCGATTTTTCGCAAAATAAAACATTTTTTTGTATTTCTTGGGTAATTCTAAGCAATAAATGTTCTTACAAGTTTTTTCGTAGGATGCATAGTTTTCGAGATAAATGCAGTGGAACTTTAAAAAATTCGAAAAATTGCAATTTTTGAACGCGAATAACTTTTGATTAAAAAATAAATTGCAATTCTGCTGACAGCATTTGAAAGTTTAAGTCAAATTACACCCGTTTTAATTATTTGCATTGCTAAAAATTAATTTTTGTATTATTAAACAAAGCTGTTTTTTATAAGCCAAAAAATTGTTTATAAGTTTAAAACATTGCTGAGGCCCCTTAAATAATCCGATTTTAATTCTGTAAAGTGTTTCAGATAGGGAGAGCATCTCTTTATATGTAAAAAAATTAGACAACTTCTAAATGCTCTACTTTTTGTTCAGAAAGGTTTTAAAAAATTTGAACTTTTTTAAAAACATTTAGATTGCAAATTTATTATGCAAAATCTGTTAGGTCGATTTTAATGAAATTTGGTACACAATTTAAGTATATTACAAAAAATTTCCCAAGCGAACTACTAAGGTTCTAAGTGCCACCAAAGTGGTTACAAACATTGAATAACAACAAGCGTATTTTGCCCCTTTATTTTGTATTTATTGCTATATTGCAGAAAAGGAAATACGTTAAGACATTTTTGACCAGTCGTATATCATACAAAATTCAATTATCTTAATTTTATTTTCCTACGACTTTGTTCCAAAACGAATCGTTTTAAAGTTATAAGCAAAGAAAGCAGAAAAAAATCGACGTTTTTCGAAATTTTTAAATATTTTAATTTTTTTAATAATGTTCCGGGCATATTTGAGAAAGAGCATAAGTCAATTTATTATTACTGAAGGTGTCACCTAACTTTATCTGCAAAAATCCGAATGCCACCTTTCACATCCAAAAATAGACGTTTTTTCACAGATCCTTACTGGTCTATAGAACAAAACCGCACAGAAAAACTTTTCCATTCATCAAGTTAAAATTAAAAAGTGTGATATATAGAATGAATGGTTTGAAAAGAAAAGTACTTTAAAAGTGTGTAAAGCGTTTAAATTTTAGCTGAGTGCTTTCGGTTTACAAAACCATCTTCTGAGCTATGCTACAACACAGTAACTTAATTAACGATTTAAATCGCCAAATTTTAAAAATATCATTACAAAAGAGGAATTCATTATCCAAGAAGAGGCACAAATTGTTGCATCAAAACTTTAAAACTTTAGGTTTTTAAAAAGTCATTAAGGGTAAAGGCGCAAAATGTCACTCTAACGAGTTTCAAATGCATTCATTGTTTTCGAATCCCGAGAAAACTAATAAGTATTTTTAAAAAATTTAAACACAAAATGAAAAACTACATTATTAACGAGGGTAGAAAGTCATTGAAAACTTCTATAATGTTTATTTTAATACGTTACAGGGGTGAAAATAAAGAGAATATTGAGTATGATTTTTAATTTCAAATGTTTTGTTCAACAGAAACTTTTTGTTTATTCTTTTTTTTTTACTAACTCCTTGAGAGATCTGCAATCTGCCCATTAGGCAATAAGCGTTTTTTCTGACAATGAATCTGATGACATATAGAGTATTATTCCAATGAATAATCTCTTTTAAATATATCTAAACACTTTAAAGTTAAACATTGTTGGTATGAATTTACAATAATTTGCCTTAAAAAAACTAAACTAAAGTCTGTGTGATATAGATAGATCGGATGGCATTAGACGTTTCAGCCTACGGATTTCATTGGCATCGCGCACGTTTAGTTGGGCCACTAACCGATTCGGGTGCACTGACACTTTTTCACTATAGTTGACACTAAAACGATGTATGGCATCTTTGATGGATTCTAAAGGGATATCGTGCTGAATGATTTTGTTACTGACGTAGTAGGGAGCATCAACAATATTTCGTAGTACTTTATTTTGGAACCTCTGCAAGATGGATATGTTGGAGTTGCTAGCAGTTCCCCACAGCTGGATGCCGTAGGTCCACACAGGTTTTAAGATTGTCTTATATAATAATATTTTATTGTCTATGGAGAGTTTTGATCTGCGACCGATGAGCCAATACATGTTTCTTAATTTGAGGCCAAGTTGCTTGCGCTTAGTGAATATGTGTTTTGTCCAAGTCAGTCGTCGATTCAGGTGCATTCCGAGGTATTTGGCGCTATCAGATTGTGGAAGTTGACAATCAATAAATTGAACAGGTGGGCACGTTTCTCTGCGAAGGGTAAACGTCACATGTGTTGATTTCAATCCATTTGCTTTAATACGCCATCTTTTTATCCAGTTTTGTATCTTGTTTAGACTAGTTTGCAGGTTCCTAGAGGCTGATGTTGAGTCAGTGTGGGACGCCAAAATGGCTGTATCATCGGCAAATGTCGCAACAGTGGTAAGTCGTGCTGATGGCACGTCTGCAGTATACAATAGGTACAGAATCGGTCCAAGTACACTACCTTGTGGAACTCCTGAATTTATTGGATGCAGCTCTGTATATTCACTTCCATGTTTTATTTGGAAGTGCCTATCTGTCAGGTATGATTTTAGAAGTTGAAAGTGGGGATGGGGCAGTAGCTTCTTTAGTTTAACCTGCAATCCTTCATGCCACACCTTGTCGAAAGCCTGAGATATATCGAGGAAAGCTGCTGAACAATATCTTTTACTATTCAGATCCTTATTGATTTGATTTACCACTCTATGAACTTGTTCTACTGTCCCGTGTTTATTGCGAAATCCGAATTGGTGATCCGGAATTATCTTCTTTTCGTCTATTATAGTTTTTAGCCTTTTAACATATAGCTTCTCAAAAACCTTGGAAAGAATTGGCAGTAGACTTATCGGTCTGTAGGAAGACAACTCTTCTGTTTTCTTTCCGGGCTTGGCTATCATAACGATCTGGGCAACTTTCCAGATGCTAGGAAAATAATTTAGTCGTATAATTTAGTTAGTATTTTTAAAAAATTTAAACACAAAATGAAAAACTACATTATTAACGAGGTAGAAAGTCATTGAAAACTTATATAATGTTTATTTTAATACGTTACAGGGGTGAAAATAAAGAGAAAATTGAGTATGATTTTTAATTTCAAATGTCTTGTTCAACAGAAACTTTTTGTTTATTCTTAAGCGACTTTCCACCCTCGGTAATAATATAGTCTTTCATTCTGTGCTTAAATTTTTCAAAAATATTTATTAGTTTTTCTAGGATTTGAAAAACGAATGCATTTAAAATACGTTAGAGTAACATTTTGCGCCTATGCTCTTAAAAAGAACGCACAAAAAGTTCATAGTGCATACGGGTGCACACACCCATCCATCTGAAGAAAGCTGAAGCAACTTTTTCTGTATACATATTAGGGATGGCGGTTTTTGACCAAACACCGGTTTTCGGTTATACCGGTTTTTTTGCTTGCGGTTTAACCTGGCGGTTATAACCGGCCAAAAAAACCGGTTTTTGGAAAAAACCGGTTTTCGGTTTTTTTAATCCAATAGGTTACAAAGTTGCATTTACAATACACTTTAGTTTGCGATACTCCAATAGACTCGATATCAATATGATCAAAATTAGTACATACTATCGAAAGTCGAAAGAACATGTCTGTATTACTTTTAACACGTTTGTATATTTGTAGAATAGGTACATTTTAACTCACTTAATACTTCCTGTATGAGTGTATCGTTTTGAAAATATAGCGAAATTTTTGGAGATTCATATTCGTAATCAGTAATTCGATATTAATAGTCAGAGCATTATTTTTGGTAATCAGAAAAAGTCATTCACCCACTTTCAATGTCAAGAGTTAAGTGTAAAAAATATATGATGTTTTGATAAAATTTGAATTATGGTTTTGTTTGGAATAATTACTTGAGAATAATAATGATGATTGGGATTCAAAATAATACTTACCCTAATCCTAATCACCGTAAAAACCTAATAAACGGTTTTTACTTTAAAAATAAAAAATCGGTTAAAACCGGGACAAAAAACATCCGGTAAAACCGGTTATTGCGAAGTAAAAAAACCGGTTTTAGGTTTAAACCGGTAGGTTTTTCCCATCCCTAATACATATCGAAATTGACTGAAGATCAAAAAGGATACATGGCAAATTATCACCAAAAACAATAATTCAAATAATAGATTGGGGATCTTTTTCTATAAAAAGAAAATTCTTTATTATATTGTTTTTATTTGGGTAGTATCTCAGTAGGTTTAATAGGCCAGGGTAATAAGACAAAAATATACCCTGTTCGTGACACTTCAGCAGCCAGTGTACTGAAGCGTTTTTTTGACAGATAAAGCTATAGGAGCAAATTGTAACTATTTCCTGCGTAGGATCTGGCGGCCATTTTTATTTATAAACCATTAACTGTCAAAGAATTGCATTTTCCCCGTTTTTTTCAAATCAACGGAAAACTGTGAAATTTATGATTTTTTTAGTACAAATATCTTCAAGATTATGGAAAAAGCTTTAAATTGACGTATTACAAAGTTTGATATATGTACCCATTTATTGTTAATATAATTGCGAAAAAAGGTCGGAATTGGAAAAAAAAATATTTTCGCAATAACTGTTGTAAAAAATAGTGTATAGCTTTGAAATTTTTGTCAAATGAGGGTTCTTTGGTGCTTAATCTGTGATAAAAATTTGAAAGCGATTCATTCAATTGTTTAAATTTTATTCAAATTGTTTATCCCAGAGAGCATTTTTTTTTGCAATAACATAAGTTAGAAAAAAATGACGTTAGAACCATTCCACAGGTGTCAAATGAAAGAGCATGCTGTACTTGGGTTTTAGTAGGGTTTGGTTTTAAAGATCAAACATCTTCTTCTTCTTTTTGTATAGACATAGCTCTGTCTGTTTTTTCAAAGTGCCTCTAGTAAGTTGTCGTTCCATCGTTTTCGTGGTCTTTCCACTGATCGTCTTCCTATTGGGGAACCGTCTCTCGCTGTCCAGACTACCCTATTTGTTGCCATTCGGCTTATGTGGTCATTCCATTCTATTCTTCTGTTTCTTACCCAGTTATTATTGTTATCCACCTTGCATCTCCGTCGTATATCTGTACTTCTAGCTCTGTCCCATAGTCTTACCATCGATCAAATATCATTGACTTAATAAGAACTTCACTTGATGTTGCTAAATTTACTAGTGTGTGCCAGTTATCATTTTAATTTTCGGGCAGGTTCTGTGTAGTAATGTTGGGCCAAATCACTTCTTCTCTTCCGATCACACCACAAGAAACGTATCCAATTGGTCATCGATGGCGCCTTTAGTTAACTCTCCTTTTTCGTTATTACAGCCAAAAACAAAGGACAGAGACACAAAAATGTCCTAACTATTCCTCGTATATACTCAAAAACACTATTCAGGACGACCCTTAACCTCAACACGTCCAATATAAAAACGTAGGCACTATCTGAAATAAAAATTCATTACCGAATTTCGTAAATTACATCTGTTAACTTTTTCGTCCATCCATTAACTTCTGAGACAAAGGTCTGTACACTGCCGAAATAAATCTCAGATTACAAATGGAACCGAAAACTTGAAAAGGGTGTCTACGTGATATCTACGTTATATACGAATTAAAGAGGGTTATTCCAAAGGGCCGGCGATTCAGCCTATTAAATGCCATTATTGCTGAAATCAGAGTATTTTTTAAACTGCTGACAAACAAAATAGATATTTTCATAACTAGTGCGGAAAGTGATACTTTCACGCACGAGACTGCCGTTGATCCGAACGACGTGATAGCGGACTTCAGGCAAGCAGTCGAGTGCGGGGAAGACACTTTCCGCATGAGTTAGGAACAATATTTTTTCTAGGGCCGTACGTTTGAAAAAAAAAAGCCACAAAAAATAGAGTTATTCTCCTTTTCATGAACATTTTTCAGTGCGTCACAAATTATAGAAAAAAAGGTAAGTCCGTGATAATACACATTTATGACATTTATTCTAACGTGACATTTTAGTTAAATCTGACAGTTGTCAAATTTTATTTTCAATTTGGAATAAAACCAAATCAATTGTGTCTATTGCATTTATAAAATGGTATTTTCTTTCATTTGTATAGTCTTATAAATTGTACAGATTATATTGATAATAGTATTATTTTATTTAATAAATAATTCTCTTTTGATTATGGCGCCATCTATCGACAACTAGAATAATCACCAAACTAGAATAATTACCAAAGTATTCAAAGACGTGCCTTTTTTTCTGTCACATACAATTTAATGCGTTAGAAAGAAATCGAAAAACTGTGACGCACTGAAAGATGATCATGAGAAAAAGAATATATCAATTTTTATTTAGAAGTGAAAATACACAAATTAATTATTTGACAAGTTTGTCAAAACCAAACTTTCAATATAATGGGTTACTAAGACGACGATATTGGTTTCCATGACGACGATTCAAAACCATTGTAATTGTCTACTGATCTGAGCTTTAAATGTTATGTCAAAATAATTTTATTTCATCGAATTATCGCCCTAATTTCATTAAAACATGAACATAATAAGATAAATTTGAAATAAATTAGTAAATAATATCTAAATATTAGTTTATTACATGTATTATAATATATTATAATGCCATATTACAAGGCATTTTACTTTCCTGCACGCCGTGCGGGAAAATTTACTTTCACGCACGCCGTGCGGGAAAGTGCAACTTTCCGAAACGAAATGCATACGTGAAAGTGGCTCTTTTAGCACGGCCGTAGAAAAATGATTTGTTTAAAAATACTTTTGACGGCCATGAAACCACGAAAATATAAATCATTATAAAGAAACTTTTATTAGTTTAATAATTGCGTAATTTGACTTCATCCAAAATTAGTATCGCTTTTGAACAAAAATTAAGGCTCTATTTTTATTTTTTTGTTGCTCTGAAATTTTACAGTTCTAGTTTATGAACTAAACGGACAAAAATATAGACTATTTTGAAATTATAATAAATTATGTTGAATATGATGGGTTCACATAACCCAAACAATTTTTTTTTTCAGAAAAAGCTTAATTTAATACATATTAAGTGAGTACCGTAACTTGGGGTGACTTTGACCAATTTTGTACTTTAATCCTATAAAAATTATATTATAATATAATATGCTTTATGCCTGTTAAACTTATTTTTCTTTTGGGATGGGTTAATTTTACCGATTAAGAAAGTTCAGTTTATGTTAAAAATTTATTTGGAACATAAACAATTATTAAAGCAAAAAATAGTAACACGACAAATCTACGAAATAAAACATAAAATGAGATTTTAACCCAAAGAAAACTGAAACTAACGGCTAGATAACATCGGCCTATTGAAAATTAAAACTTAACAGATCGATATCAAATATTAGTTGCCCCCTACGGCCAAGTCTGGGGTTACCTAATATTTTTTTTTTATATTAGAAATCGAAAAAACATCTATGTCTTCGACATTTGGCCAGACCAAGATGTCGTTTGTTGACCGTTTGACAAACTTAACTGATGCTTCATCGCTATCGATAGACGCAATATTGAGGGCAATTTGGAATATTGATTCTAAATGAATTCTTAGATATTTATAAATTTGAATCGTTAAAAATAATTTTAAAAATTATACAGGGTGGCCTAAGTATATCACAATAGATCATTTTTATGTGTTTGGTCAAATTCACCCCAATGGTCAAAGTAACCCCATTTTACGGTAAATAAAAATTTCAACCGGCCAAACCGAAGCAGTCTTGGTTCTTGAATCTTTTTTGAGAATGCCTCTTTTCCTAATCGAGTCGTTTCTGATCTTGTCCTTTCTAATCTTACCTCCTACCAGAGGCGTGCTACCATGGAAGCGTTGGAAGCACCGCTTCCCTATTCTTCCATATAAGAAAATACATATATTATTAATTAGTATTTAATTATCAACAATGTTTCCCTAATCTAAGTAATCTATTATGTAACTAATAGGCATTGAAACATTATTAAAAATTGATCGCATATGAATGGTCTCAAATAAGCACACAATTCAACGATTCAGTCCGGTCCTGACGGAAGCGCATCTCAAAATCGCTGCTTGTCATGCATTTGTCCCGTTCAAAAATTGGTCAGGGTTTAATAACCTCACCCGCTAGTCATGTTCCTTTCACGCGAATTTTGATACGCCTAGAAGCGCTCGTCCGACCGCTTCCGATTCCGAAAACGAGATGAGGACTCTGTTACTGCTGCTATAAGTGGTAGGTATTTAGGTACAATTGGCTCGATTTCAATTTTGTGCTTAATATTTTTACTAATATTTTATTTGACATTTTACAGACGAAGTCAAGTGACATTGCATTTTGTATAAGACAATTTGATGACTTATGATGATTAAAAAAATTAGCTGTTTAAAAATATTTGGGATAAAGCTGAAAATATGGGCTTCGAACCTAAAAGAAAAATAATGATGATTGATATTGTCGGCGAAAGAGAGACCTATCGACGATTATACATCGAAATTGTTGATAATATTCTACAACAAATGAATTATCACTTTGAAAATTTTAAAGAAATAAAATATGTAGAATTATGTAATTTTAATGTCTAGTTATAATTCATTAAAATCTCTCACAGAGGTATGTACCTATTTAATTCAGTACGATTAAATTATGATTTTTTTTTGATAATCTAGCTTTGCATTCTCAGTTAAATGTCATTTATAAAACACCTAAAATTAGTCATAAAGAAATACTTAAGAATCGGTTGAATTTTTTGAATACTACTGGTTTAAATCAGTCTCTGTGTGAAGTGGGCAAGTTGTGTGAATTAAGTAGTAGGTACTAACTATCCCAGCTACAAGTGCATCCGTTGAACGAAGTTTTTCAGTATTAAAACGCATCAAAAGTTTTACATTCAATTTTACAAGTGAAGACAGACTTTCCAAGTTAGCCCTATTATCCATTGAAACAGAGTGCATTTATTAAACAATTATCAGAAAATCCAAAATTTTACGACGATGTTATCGACAAAACATTTGCATTGGTTGATAAGAGAATAGGACTCAAGTATAAGTAAATAAGTGTCATATTGTTGAAAGTCGTATGTTATGGAAGGTGATTCGAAATCGGAATATAAAAACAATTTTGAATAGAACTCTTCTTTTTAAGTTTAAAGAAACCAAGCCTGGAGCAGGGACTCGACCCTGAGCAAGCAGTACAGATCGATGATAAGTCACTAGATATACGATATACTAAGTCACTAGAGTCACTAACCTGCATTGATCGGGGTAGGATTTCGTTTGTGAGTCCTTGTATCCAGGACTCCCACATAATAAGCACTTTGCTGATAGAGAGCCCATATAGCGCATCAGAGTGCTATCGGAGGGGAAGTGGATAGTATGAAGCATTGGGGCGGGATGGAGTGACGCCCGCTTATAAGAGTAAATCCTCCTTGCCTCAATGAATTTGTATCACCCGAATCTCATTCTCAAGGCGTGTGCATGTCTCTCAGACTGGGTTAAACACTGTTCCTAATTTTTTGTAGTTCTTGTTTTTAGTCGATATAAGTTAACAGGTAATACCATTAGGTATACACCTATTAAGTAGGTATATATTTTGATCTCGACCCTCGTAAGAAAATATTTGTTAAACTCTTATTGAATCGCTTCCTCTTCCGAAAATGTCACCGCACGCCACTGCCTCCTACTACCTCCGTCTTCTTCTCTTGGATCTTGTTTATAGGCCACACTTCACCGCCGCGCCGTACACCAACGCATATCTCACCACACTCTTGTATATCTTTCCTTTCAGTCCTTAGGCCGATGCCACATTATGCGTTTTGACCGGATGCGGTGAAAACGCATCCGTTTCCAACGCAACCGGACCGACCTGTCACACTATGCGTTTAGTCTGGTGCAGTTTGTAAGCGCGTACCGATGACTCAAAACGCATCCGTTTCCAACGCAACCGGACCGATCTGTCACACTATGCGTTTTCACCGGATGCGGCGGAAACGCATCCGGTCAAAACGCATAATGTGGCATCGGCCTTACCCGATTCATAGAGTACCCCGCTTATTTGCTGCAAGTTAAACCAAACAGCAATACAGGGTGATTCATTAAGAATGTCCAATCTCTGAGTTGTAGGTTCTAGACCTCAAAATATTAAGATTTAACCCAAATCACGTATATAAAATGTGCCTCGTTACTGAGTTACAGGGTGTTCTATTTAAAAATTTAATAACTATTTTTACCCAGTACTTTAAAACTATTTGACATATCTTTGTCATACTTTGCAGAAAGTGTAGTTGTCGTACACCCTACTAAATTATGATAAACAAATGTTTCTGGCTACTACCAGAGGCGTACGACAGGGGACAGTGCATGGTTTACCCTTCCCAAATTCTACGCCACTGGCGAAATTGCTATTTGAGCACAATATTTCGATTTTCCAATACTTTCTATGTAAATAATATACTCTTCATTCGTAAGGTTGAAGGCATTAGTTTTCGAGATATTTGAAGTTGAAAATGAAACTTTACAGTTATTTTGATTAATGTATTGTGCCCCTTCATTTTTAACTTCAAATATCTCGAAAACTAATGATTTTATCGATACGAATGAAGAGTATATTATTTGCATAGAAAGTATTGGAGAATAGAAAAATTATGCTGAAATGGCAATTCCATCAGTGGCGTAGAATTTGGGAAGGTTCAACCATTCATTTTCCCCTGTACGCCTCTGGTAATAGCCAGAAACGTTTATTTAACATAAATTAGTAAGGTGTGCAGTACCTACACTTTTTGGCAAGTATGATATGGCAATTTCAAATACTTTTAAAGTACTGGGTACAAATAATTTTTAAATCAAACATCCCTATTACATAAATGGGCGCGTTCACCAGATGCAAACGTTGGCAATCAGTTTGCGCTTTATGCTTCTGAACGACTTCCTAACGTCAAACATGTTTGGAAAGCGGTCGCCATTTTTGCAAGCATGAAATATTTATGTTGAACTTTGCAAACGTGTTGACAATTGAAAAAATATGGCGGGAATTTAAATTGTATATATTATAGAATATATTTATAATGGTTTTATATATATAAAATAACGGCTACTGAAGACATTCAGCTTCGTTATCTATTAAATCCATTTTCTTCCTTCTCTTAATAAAAAGAATAATTTCAAAAATTTATTTATTGATAAAATTATTTTAGGTTACGTTCAAACCAAACAACAAGCAAAATGTCAAACTTTAATCTAAACAATAAACCGTTCAGCTCACTGTCAACAAGTTTAATAATCAAAACGCAAACTGTTATGAACGTGTTTGCATCTGGTGAACGCAGTCAATATTAACTATTTGTATCCAGTATTTCAAAAGTATTTGACATACCCTTATCATATTTAGCAGATAGTGTAGATACTCTACAACCTACTAAAATATGTTAAATAAAACTTTCTGGCTAGTACCAGAAGCGTACGACAGGGGAAGTGAATGGTTGACCCTTCCCACATTCTACGCCACTGGCGGAATTACTATTTTATTGCAATTTTTCGATTCTCCAATACTTTCTATGCAAATAATATACTCTTCATCCGTACCGATAAAATCATTAGTTTTCGAGACATATAAAGTTAAAAATGAAGGAGCACAATACATTAATCAAAATAGCTATGCCGTTTCATTTTCACTTCAAATATCTAGAAAACTAATGACTTTAACGTTACGAATGAAGAGTATATTAGTTACATAAAAATTATTGTAAAATCGAAATATTGTGCTAAAATAGCAATTTCGCCAGTGGCGTAGAATTTGGGAAGGGTCAACCATTCACTTTCCCCTGTCGTATGCCTCTGGTAGTAGCCAGAAAAGTTTATTTATCATAATTTAGTAGAATCTATAGAACCTATATTTTCTGCCAAGTACGACAAGGATATGTCAAATAGTTTTAAAGCCCTGGGTAAAAATAGTTATTAAATTTTTAAATAAAACACCCTGTAACTCAGTAACGAACCACATTTTATTTAAATAATTTGGGTTAAATCTTAATATTTTGAGGTCTTGAATCTACATCTCAAAGATTGGACATTCTTAATGAATCACCCTGTATATCCTCTGGGTATTTTCTCGATCCAGTGCCCAATTTTCCTTAAAGAGGAGCCAAAATATTTAAATCCTTCTACTCGTTTTTCTGAAATTAATTTTATGCTCCCAACCATTTCCGTTTCTCACAATCACATATTCTCCGTTTTCAACTTGCTAACTTTAAGTCCTCCTATTTCTCCTCTAACATTTATTTGCCCTCTGCTACTAACACTATATCATCAGCAAAGCGCATTGATACCAAGGAGTCCCTTGTTTATCTTCGCTGGCAGTAAATCCATAACAAGATTAAATGGGTAGGGACTCAGTGAAAAGCCTTGATACGAACCAACCATCACTGGAAAATTTCAAAATCAATCCAATACAAGTCCTTACTTTGGTGTATACTTCCTCATACATATTGGTACGACAGTTACGTAGATTGGATACATGGAAAAAGTCCATTGACGTGAAAAAAAAAGAAGTAGTCACATACGAGAATGTTCTAGATGTCATGGATTAACCCAGACATGTCTGGTGACATCTAGAACGTCAGAAAATCTCTATAAACATATGTATTTGGCGTTTTAGAGAACAGGTTGACGTTTTTGAAGTTAAAAGTCGTCATTGCGTTAAAGAGTTAAAAATGATTGTAATCGAGTTTTCTTCAATAAATCTATTTTAAACCTGAGTAACAATATCTTTCGCGGGCCTTACGCATTTCTCATGAACCCATTTCTCTCTCATAGATCTCCATAGCCCTTCTATGGAGAGTCTAGGTGCTCTGCCGTACGCCGTCTCAAGATCTATAAATGCCAAATATAGCTCTCCTCTCTTCTCGAAGTATTTTCTATCAACTGTCTTAAAGCAAACAAGACATATGGTGTCGCCCTTCTTGGCATACAATTAAACTGTTCTTCTCCAATCGATATGTCTCTCCTTGAAGACTGTAAACCTAAACTGTGGAGTCTTCGCTCTACAGTCTTCATTCCAAATTTTCATTATACATATGTGAAATTAACTTTATCCCTCCATAGTTATTACAATCCCTAATGTCCCCTTTATATTTATAGAATGATACCATCAGGAATTCTATCAGGTCATACAGCCGTACCATTCTTCATCATATTTAACGCCTCTGGAACCTCGTCCCTCGCTATCTCGGTATTATATTCTCATTTGAAATCACACATCCTCGGTCTCTCCTTTGGTGTTCTCCGTTTAGCAAATTTTTAAAGTGTTCATACCATTTTTGCTTTATTTCAACATCTGTTCTTAACACTTTTGCATCTGCAATCTTAATCTGCCATATGTGAGTCCTTTGATGACTTGTACCTTGGTTTAACAATGCTCTATAACCTTTTATTCCCTCAGGTATTCCCGTCTGTTCGTACAGCTTTGCAGACGATATTTCCTTAGCAGTAGCTATAAAGCGCTTTTCTTCCCTCTTTATCTTGTATATATTCTTGTCTAACTCTGTTTTAAACCTGTCATACCTTTTTCTAGCCTCTATCTTCTCTCTAAACTGCTGTTGCAAAACTTCTCCAGAAAGTTTCTTTGTCCCTAGGAGGCCATTTACCCGATTTTTCTGCTGGCACTTCCTTTCCCACTCGTATCATATCTCTGCTGTTGACTTACTACCAGTCATTGGCCGTAACTTTTTCCTCAAACTCTTCCAGCAGTCTACTCTTAAACACTCTTGCAAATTTTGAATATGTGATTTAGGAATTACATTCCACCTGCTTGTGCTGCAATCCGTAGGTGACTCTTGTCATAGGAGCAGGATTTCTTTTCCAAATGTGACGTTTTAATATGTCCCACAAATGCTCGATCGGATCTAAAAAGCAAGCATTTCAGGACTTCCATCTTAGTCCATATGGTGAGACCGCTCTCGTCTGAAAACATTTCTGATTCGGTTTCTTTGTGGATTCCTATTTAAAAATGTCCCCTTTAAACAAATCTGAAGGGTACCGGGCGGAATTATTGGGCAAAAATTGTTTAAACAATTTTTTTAAACAAATCCAAAAGATCACGTTTTTTGCTGTGGAAGATACATTTTCAGGTTTTTTCGGTCATTCTAAACAGGAAAGGTATCTTGTAATTTTTCTTAAAAATTGATAGTTTTCGAGTTGTAGGTGATTTAAAATCTAAATTAACGACTAAACATTCAGCTTCAAGGTTCTGAAGAGTGATTAATTTATACCGTTTTTTTTTTAATTGTTAAATATGCGTGTTTATCCGATTTCCTTGTCGGCGCGCTCTATTTCAAAAATCTCCTATTGTCCTCGGAAAAATATTTTTTCTAGATTATCTGGGATATTCTAAATAAAATAAGTTATGTGCCATTTTTCTCAAAAGTTAATGGTTTTAAAGTTATAAGCGATTTAAATTCCGAAAAATGCCAAAAAACGCATTTTAGGATTTTAAATCGTTTATAACTTTTGAGAAAAATGTCAAGAAACTTATTTTATTTAGAATGTCCCAAAGAACCTAGAAAAAATATTTTTCGGGGGGAAATTGGAGATTTTTGATATAAAGCGCGCAGCACCGGCAAAAAATCGGATGGATATACATATATACCAATTAAAAAAAACGGTTTAAATTAAGGTTAGACGCAATCACTCTTCAGAATCTTGAAGCTGAATGTTTAAACTTCAATTTAAGTATCTGTCAACCTCAAAAATACTAATTTAAATATGAGTTTTTATGCCTTTAAAATGCGTATGTTCTCATTTTTTAGATTTTAAATGGCCTACAACTCGAAAACTATCAATTTTTTAGAAAATTTACAAGATACCTTTCTTGTTTAGAATGATCCTCAAAACTTAAAAATATTTGTTGCGGAGTAAAAAAATGTGATATTTTGTATTTGAAAAAATTGTTTAAACAATTTCTGCCCAAAAATTCCGCCCGGCACCCTTCAGATTTGTTTAAAGGGGATATTTTAGAATAGGAATCCACAAAGAAACCGAATCAGAAATTTTTCCAGGCGGGAGCGGTCTCACCACATGGACTATCTCGGGACAGCCCATTTAGGATCCTGACTACAAATAATGAAGTAACTAAAATTGCGAATTTTGTCATGAAATTTGGTATGTTGGGTTAGAATATTATTTGAAACGACTTTTTCGAATAACTTTTTCCGATATCTCTAACGCGAAGCAAAATATCGAAAATTTGCCCTATTTGTGGATTCGCAGTACGCTGCATTTAAAATTTAAATTTCAGTTGAGTATCTTAAAAAATGTGAACCTTCAACCTGCATGCCGTGCAAAACTTTAAATCTGTATTTATTTTGATAGTCGAAAGATAGGCTGTCTTCATCTTAAATGCGACATACTGTATAAAACATTGTAGTTCTAGTGCTCTCATTTCGGAAAAAAATGCGTTGGTGCTTCTTCAAGGAAGCTGTTGAATATTATGGTAGGGGAGTC
Source organism: Diabrotica virgifera virgifera (assembly GCF_917563875.1). Classification (NCBI taxonomy): domain Eukaryota; kingdom Metazoa; phylum Arthropoda; class Insecta; order Coleoptera; family Chrysomelidae; genus Diabrotica; species Diabrotica virgifera. The sequence goes on from NC_065449.1 coordinate 216,879,897, forward strand.
CAAGAGGGGATTTTTGCAGTAACTCGGAGCGCGTCAGATTATCATATGGGGAGAACCCTGGTACCCTGCAGATGTACCTCTACCATATATTGGCTTTAAACAAAGGGTGTTCGTTAAGGGGGGGCCGAAAAAAAATATATCCTTAGAAAAACTCGAAATCGTCAGATTAAGATAAGGTAAGTTAAGTACATTCAAAAAAGTGTATTTTTAAAAAATCTGACGATTTGGGCGGGGCGTAGGGAAATGGATGAATCACAAAGTTTCACAAGAAAAAAACGAATATTACCCGAAATGAACGATAGATCTAAAAACTAAAAAATACGTGCTCAATATTTGTCAAAAATCTATCGAATTATACCAAACACGACTCCCCACGGAGAGGGGTGGGGGCAAATTTAAAATTTTAAACACGAATCCCGCTATATTCCGCGAAATGAACATTAGATCGAAAAACTGAAAAATACACTTATTCAATATGTGTGAAAAATATATCGAATGGCACCAAACACGACCACCAACGGAAGTGGGGTGGGGGTTACTTTCAACTTTTAAATAGGAACCCCATTTTTTATTGCAGATTCGGATTCCTTACCTAAAAATAAGTAACTTTTTTTTTAAATATTTTTTCTAATTATAGATAAATGGCGCTCTAATCGGAAAAAACGATTGTTGGAAATAGAAAATTAAATTAAAAATGGAAAGTCCCCACTAAAATGGAAAACTTTACTTAACTTTTTTTTTGTTTTAGAACCTACTCTTCACAACCCAATAGGTCCCCAAAGCGCTCGAGTGACTGCACATTTAGCATACTATTATAAAAACCGTAATCAAACGCATTTGCTACCTGATTAGTAGTACTTAATAGATGTTTCCACTTTCCCTAATGCTAAAAACTCTTCTTGTATTACCCTCTTCAACTTTGGAAAAAAGTTAAAAAGCAGAATGGTCAGGCAATGTTTTATGGTGTGGAAACTTGGCATTTCTAAAAGGCGTAGACGAATAAGATTGATGCGACATGATGAAAATAAAGTATATACTAAGATTTAAAAAGTTAATTCTAAACAGAAAATAATAAACCTTTAGTTTAAGTGGATAATCGCGCAAAATTTCACCTCCAATGTTTTTTTAAATGCATTTATTTTTTCGAATCCTAAGAAAACTATTACATAAGTGTTTTTGAAAAATTGAAATGCAGAATTAAAGATTACGTTATTGCCGAGGGCCGAAACTCCCTGAAAACTTCTATAATGTTTATTTTAGGTTACAGGGGCGGAAAAAAAGAAAATTTAGTGTGATTTTTAATTAATGTGTAATCTCATCTAAAAGAAATTCTTTGTTTATTTTAAGGGACTTTTAGCCCTCAGTAATAATGTAATCTATCATTCTGCGTTTAAATTTTTCAAAAATATTTATTAGTTTTCTCAGGATTCGAAAAAAAATATTGCATTTAAAAATCATTGAAACCGAAATTTTGCACCGACGCGACGCACAGTGGTGAATTTGGCGACGCCGAAAACCTGGCCAAAATGTAAAAATTTAAGTTTAATGGTATACCCCGAGAAATTTTATATGAGCCTTGCTCTGTAGGTTTTTGAGGATCATAAACGGCTGTTAAGGGTAGAACAATACAAGCAGATCATGCATGGGCGCCCATCTAAAAATTTTTTAGGGGAAGGGACAGACGTAAAGATGTTGCACATTACATTTTGTATACTTTGGATGACAATATATTACAGTTTAAAGCAACAGAAAAGCTAGGGGGCCGTGGCCGTGCCCATGGGTACGGGCGCCTATGTGATTATATATTTATCTTAGTGTAAAGTTGTGATTGAACGAAAGCGGACCAAAAAATAAAAATGAAGTGTGTTATACAATAATATTGGGCATTGTTTTTAGAACTATAGACGTGTATTATATTGTTAGTTTATAGTGGATGCTATGTCTAGAGGTAAGTGGAGTATTTTAATATACTTTTTAGACATTTTTTTCGTAAAATAGACTTTATTTACAACATATTTGCAAAATATTGGCAAGAATTTTCAATCGTTTTAAGTTTTCCAAGTTTTGGATATTATTGCTCAGCAAAGATATTTTGCTTAATAAATAGTTCAAAATGTATATAAATATTAATCAAAAAATCATCTGCAGCCAGGTGCATGCTTAGCGGAATTTTTCATTTTAAAAAATATAACATGCTGGAGAATTTGTACATTAAGAGACTTTAATGTTATATGGTCAGTTAATAAAGTAAGAACAAAATGTGAAGCATCTGATCCAGTAAATTTACAGTTTTTTTACACAAGAGCCGCCGTTTTTTGTTCTTTTTTTCTTTCTTCTTCTTTTTCTTAATCTGTAAGTCTTTTTACTCTTATGTATAATCCTATGTTTTTATTTCCTTACTTTTATATTTTTTAATAATTTTGGTCATGTGAGCCAAATATTTTAATTTTTTAAAAATGAAATGCCTAAAAGAAACTTTGTGTTAAGAAGCCACACATTGGTAGGTAATAATTATAATTAATCGGATCCATTTACAAAACAATTAAGATGTATTAAGAGTTGACCTACCTATTTTTGGCTTCTTAATGTAAAGTATCGTTTATGCATTTTATTTTTAAAACAATGCAAAAATTTTGGACACACACGACCAAAATTTTTAAAAAATATAAAAATAAGAAAGCAAAAAGATAGACCTATACATAAAAGTAAAAGGACTTAAAGATTAAAAAAAGAAGAAGAAAACAAAAAAAAAATAACAAAAAATGGCGGTTCTTGTGTAAAAAAAAACTGTAAATTTACTGGATCTGCTGCTTCAGATTTTGTTCTTACTTTATTAACTGACCATAACATTAAAGTCTCTTAATGTAGGAATTCTCCAGCATGTTACAGTTCTTTAAAATGAAGAATTCCGCTAAGTTTGCAACTTGTTGCAGATGATTTCTTGAAGAGTATTTATATACATATTGAATTATTTATTAAGCAAAAAATCTTTGCTGACCAAAGCTGACTTTTTTACTTTTCCCATTTTAAAAATTGGTAAACAGAAAACGATTGAACATTATTGCCATCATTTTGTAAATATGTTGTAAATAAAGTTTATGTTAGCAAAAAAGAATCCAAAAAGTATATTGAAATACTCCACCTACCTCCAGAAAGAGCATTCACTATAAAATAACAAAATAATAGACGTCTATAGTTTTAAAGAAAAACCTAACAATGCCTCAATTGAATAACACACTTTAATTTTATTTGGTCCGCTTTCGTTCAATCCCAACTTTATACTAATATATGTGATATGCTTGTATTGCTCTACCCTCAACGGCCGTTTATGATCCTCAGAAACCTACAGAGCAAGATTCATATAAAATTTCTCGGAATATATAAACTTAAATTTTTGCATTTTGGCCAGGTTTTCGGCAAAATTCACCATTGTGCGACGCCCTTAAATACTTAATTAAACTATTTTTGGGCATTTTGGAGTTGTCATTTTTTTCCAGTCATATTAGAACAAATATTAATATTTAAAGGAATTGCCATTTCTTCTTTCAATAAACTATTTACTCTTATCTGCTTTATATCAACCGGACCGCGTTATGTAATAGCGGATTAAGTGCCAAAATGAAGTTTTGAGATAAATGGGTTTAAAGATTTTAAATTTGTTTTTAGTAAAATATAGAAATGAAATGTTTCAAATTTGATAAGTTAATGCAAATATAAAAAAACGGTTACATATTTTTTAAATTTCTAAAAAATAATTTATATTTTAAAAGCTATTCGATCAAATGTCGCTTAATTCGTTAATGATTTTTTAAAATATGCATGAGTTAAGATCCAAATACCGGATTAAAAGACATATTTGGAGCTTAATCTGATGTTTCGGAATAAAAAGTACGTGTTGTAATAAAGTTTTATTAAATTTTTCGCTTTAATCCGTATAAAAAGTTATATCGTTTACATAGAAAATACACCAAAATCAATCCACTAAGATTGGTTTCAATATCGAAATCCAATGATCCATTAAAGTCACCAATGTCATCTTGAATGCCTTCATTCCCTACGATGTTTTCATAGAAGTTTTTAGCACCCAATGGAATCGAAAAAGTTCCAATAACGACATTACGTCATTAAATTTTGAGATAGAGGCAGGTTTCCCATTAGGCCACAAAATTTGCAGTTTGAAGGAATACAAAAATTCTGTACTGCTGGTTGCATTTCTTCTGACTCGTTTACTTATGTCTACTTCTGGAAAATTTCCGCCGTGATATTTGTTTTCTGCAATTTTTGATAACGTTTATATAATTATCTGGAGTATATTATAACCGATTTTGGAGCTTTAGTGCTGACTCTATGTCCCCAAACCCCAAATTCGGAGTCATTGGGAATAAAACTGAGTCCTGATACTAGAAAGCGCATCATTTTTTTTAAGGATGGTATAAGCCATAAGCTCAAGCGCAGATTTTAAAAGCATCACAATTGTAATATTGAGGTTTGGTCCTCCGCAACTGTCAGACTATAATATCAATTCAGTTATTTGAGGTGTTAGGTTCTCTTGTAAATATTTTAATCAAAGTGAACTTACTTATTGCTTCCTTTTACCTGCTGGGCCTTTGACCCAAACATAGAAAATGCCTGGCCCAGTTTGTCTTGAATACTTACCGCAGTTATAAAGCCACAGCGGCCTTTTTTAAAATATAATGTTCATTCGTTGGAATTCGTGATAAAGGTAGGGTTTTGTCTCAAATTAAAAGTCAGTACCTCCACATTTTGTTCATTTTTAGCTTTTTGGAGATCTGAATTAATGAGATTTCTGGCCTCTTTTGCTTCATCTTGATGAGTCTCGGTTTTTTAAATTGTTTTTTTCTCTTGCTCAGATACAGAACTTTGAATTTTAACTGCAAAGGGTACCCCCCGTTAAGATAGGCAATATGCCCTCACCCTCAGAATTCAATCTTTTTAATTTTTTTACGTTATGTGCAATTAAAAAATGAGATAACTCGGATTTTTAGCTCGCCACCCCCCCTTACCCCTACCCCACCCCCATGAAATTTTTAGATTTCATTTTTTTTAGTTGGGTTGCAATTGATTTAAAAATTTCAAAAAATTCACCCGTATAGCTGAGGCTTTTACAAAACATGTCCATTTTTTATGGACCCTTAGGTCGAGTCTACATAACCCCAATTTTTTTTTTTTATCTTTTTAAAACCTATAACTTTTTTTCGGAGGGGGCTGCAGGTCCATTTTTTTTGCATTTTGTGTATTTTATCAAAATCTATCTCTCTGATTTTTTTCAGATTTTTCCGTCAGGTGCGCCATCTTGAAAAATTCGGAAAACTGTTTTTTAGGGGGGTTTTGGGGATTTTCTCCATTTTATAGACTGCAACATAGATCAACTCATATTTGTTAATAGATTATGTATAATTTGAAATAACTGAGTATATTAGGATATCCAAAAATTTGGCGAAACACTTTTAAACCCCCCAAAAACCATGTTTGTTTAAAGTTTTGTAAGGATTTTTGCGGGTCTAATTATATTTTTTGAGGTCGATACAGCCTGAATATTTTTTATATTTTTTTACGTTCTATATGATTTTAAAAAATTAGGACTCAGCGCAATTTTAGCCCACTTCCCCTAGCCCCTATTCCCCCTCCCCCACAGCCAAAAATGTCAATTTTTCGATTTTATTTTTTTTTAGTTGGTTTGCAATTAGATTATAAATGTTGTTCTGAAGCTATTTCTTTGTGGCATTTTTGTAATTAACTATTCTAAATGGGAAATAAGCCACAATTTAACTAAAAAATGATTTTATTTTCCATCTGTAATGCGATAGAGAGAATTCGATAATCTGTGACGCACTGAAAAAATGGTTTGGGACGATCTATATAAATAAGTCAGATTAAATTAAATTATTAGAAGATTTTTTTACCAAGCAACATTTTTGTTTAATTTATTAATATTTTGTATTTTGACAACGACGTCCGTGGTGAACGTCGAAACGTTAATAAAATCATTTTTTAGTTAAATTATGGCTTATGTCGCATTTAGAATAGTTAGTAGGTACCTAATTATTAAATTATAAATTACAAAAAATTCACACGCAGAGCTGAGACTTTTACAGAACGTCTATTTTTATGGACCCGAAGATCGAGTGTATATATTATAACCTAATTTTTTTTTTGTTTTTTAATAGGTACGTATAACTTTTTGGGCGATGGCTGCTAATTCTTTTTTGTCTTTTGTGTATTTTACAAACCATCTACGTTTGGCTCCTAATGCAAATAGTCCACGCTGTATGCTTGTCCCGTTAGGTAAATTATTCCGATTAATTTTTTTGCACAAACTTACTCAAAAATAGGTCTTTATAACAAATCCACAAGGTGCCTGGCAGTACCGCGGTCGGAAAATTGTTTAAACATTTTTTTAAACGAATTCAAAAAATCAATTTTTTCACTTCGTACAAATTTGTTTTAGATTCTCTGGATCAAGCTGAGCAAAAAAGGTATCTTGTGATTTTTCTATAAAATTGACTGTTGTCGAGTTACATGCAATTTCAAATTTGAAAACGCGAAAATAGCCATTTTCAAGGCTTAATAACTCGATTAAAAATTATTATTATGAAAGTCATAAAGTGACCAACTCAAAGTTTAAAGCCTCCCTGCAATAGCCTAAAGAAATTTTGGTCATTATTTTATTACTAACAATTATTTTTAATAATTAAAATTGAGCGCTAAGCATGTATTGAAGCGGCCGTTCGCGAGAGAGAGATGTACAATATTTGATGTATAAAAGATGCATAAAAAAGTAATTTTGGGGTTATATGTATTGTACACTCGACCTACACGGGTCTATAAAAAATAGATATGTTTTGTAGACGCCTCATAAAAATTTTAAATTAATTGCAACTTTAAACAAAAAAATATTGAAAACCCCCTAAAAAAACAGTTTTCCGGATTTTTCAAGATGGCGCACCTGACGGAAAAATCTGAAAAAAAATAGAGAGATAGCTTTTGATAAAATACACAAAATCCAAAAGGTTGGGTGAGGTTATGTACACTGGACCTAAGGGTCCATAAAAAATGAACATGTTTTGTAAAAGCCTCAGCTGCACGTGTGAATTTTTTGAAATTTTTAAATCAATTACAACCCAACTAAAAAAAATTAAACCTAATAATCTACGTTTTTGGCTGTGGGGGGAGGGGTAAGGGGGGTGGCGAGCTAAAAATCCGCGTTATCTCATTTTTTAATTGCACAGAACGTAAAAAAATTAAAAAAATTGAATTCTGAGAGTGAGGGCATTTTGCCTATCTTAACCTTATATCAGATTTTATTACATGTGTCATTTTTAAGTCGTTTTCTTTCCAAATTAAAATTTCCATAAAATATGCGTTTATAGGAAGCAAAAGAAACACTATCCTGATCTGATATTCTTCTTTATACAAGTTAAACATTATGTCTAAAGTTACCTCGCTATTTAAAAAAAGTCGTTCACTTTGATTTCTACAATAATGCGACCTATATTTTTTTTATTTTTGATCTTCAGACATTTTTCGATGGGTATCTGTCTTTTCTCGTCTATGATCTTTAATGACTTCTGTTGAACAAACTTTTTTTAAATACCGGTCAACTCTTGCCGAGGATATTCACAAAATTTAAACATATTCAAACATTTTTGAACGCACTTCTTTGTTTTAAAATAATGAATTACCCGACAAACGATGTTGCTTCATTCGATTTCTTGAAAGCTAGAGAATATGTTGGGTTTTGTAATAAAGGATTAACCGACTATTTGTGGCACTTAATTCGTTATTACACTTAAAAGATGCGGATTTTTGTTTTTGACAATGGATTATATCGACCGTTAAGTACCAATACCTTCTATCTAACGACAAGTAAATTTTACAGGAGAAGCAAAAAACTTATTTAATTTTGCTCTGCCAATCAGAATAATTTAATATATGGACTTTCTACTTTTTTATGTATAAGATTATCGTACCTCACATATTTGATTTTGAAAGAGCTTTTGAAAAAGACAGTTTGTCAGTTAGGAGGTATTGTTTTTCTCTGTTACTTGAAATATATGTGTTTAATGGAAGATAGGAGGTCTTAAATGTAATTAAAAAATGAATTAAACTCAAAAAACTTTATTATTATTATTAATGATATCAACACATTAAGACTTCTGAGATAGTGAGTCATAGAATGTATGACAGTCTTGCGGTAACACAGTTTTCAATTGTTGTAAATGAGAGTACTTCGTAGAACTAATAGGTAGCACTTTGTCATGCAAGGGAGTATAAATCGGTTCAGGAATAATTTTAGGTCTTATGGGCAACTCACTCCACTCATCATCAAAGTTTAGTTTATATTGTATTTTTCCATCTATGGTATACAGTAAAGCCCTCAGATCTGTTACAACAGGATCTCCTACTTTACGACCTGGCCTAATGGAAGTGTATCGCCATGTGTCCTCATTTGCGCAATTTTTAAAAAATTGATAGTCAACCAATTTCACTTCATACGGAAATGGCTTACTTCTTGCTTCCTTAGTAGCAGAAGCATAATCGCTCGGAAGATGAATCTCACGATGCTTCAATTTAGTCTCGATAGCGCTGTGGACCGAGTCACACTCCATTTGAGTGTGACCCGGTTCTAAAAACTTTTGGGTTATAACTATCTGATATTTTACAGAAAAGGCAGATAATGCGTTAGACAAAATGTTATTCCGATTTTGGTATGTGCAGCCATCTGAAAATATTACTATAGGTAACCTGTTGGCGAGACAGTGTTGTGACAAGTAATCTAAAAGGAAGTTAACAAATGTGCTTGCTGTCAAGTCACTGGCAGTTTCGTCAAACCAATAGCATGTTGCATGATGAGTGACCAAATTGTAGACCGTATAGTTGTGACAACTTAACTTCGTTTTGAAGTAGAGGGCACTTGCAGTCAGATAAGGACACACTTTGACAGCTTCAAGATCCATTGTAAGAAGATTAAATTCACCAGCTTGTGCTTTTTCCTTGTCATGTTCTTTCTCGGCTCTTGCTCTTGATTTACGTTGAATATGATCTTTATATTTTTCGTCTGAAATATTTCCTTCTTTATAACTGACACAGATGTCACACATATCCTTTTTTAAGGTATAAATAGAAAGATTTGAATCTTTAAATATCTTGTCAAAAGTATGTCTGCTTGCACTCTCTTCGTTATTATTTGAGCACCATATTTTATAGGAATTATAGAGTTCTGTTTTATTTCGGTAATATGGCTCGATGAATAATTTTCTCGAATTTTTTCTTTTATAATGAGAGGGAAGTGTTGGGATATTTTTAAAAAATTCACGTAGCATCTGGATTCTTGTCGCCGTTCCTCTTGGCACAACTCGTTTTCGATTGCTATTGGTGACTTCATTACATGGAAGTGTTTTATGAACTGACTTCTTGACCCAAGATTGTACAGTAAAAGAACCTAGGGAAAATGTATTTAAAAAGGATGTCTTGCAAACTCGCAAATTACCCTCAGCTGTAGGCAAAAAATACTGGAAAGTACCTTCCCGTCTTGTCTCACACCCTACAGTTTTTCTAGCAGTAGTTTGTCGGGAGACTAATCCATTTATATAAATCTTCCTTTGTTCCCAATTTAAGTTTGTCCAAAAATTATTAAATATATCTTGTCGCATCTCCACGGTCAGTTTTTCACAATTCCTGACTTTACTTGTTGTACATTTTTTAGACTTGCATGCTTCACCCAGTTTGCGAGCGCTTCGGGGAGTATTGTGTAACATTTTTCCCTCTTTCGGATTTGTATAACCTAAGTAATCTTTGCCAAGCATTCTTAACTCTTTGTTACGATTTTTTTTTCCAAGTCTTACTATCTGGTTTAATTTTTCTTTTTCGTTCTTCATTGATTTCTCCGAAATAAACCTGTCTTGGCACCAGCTCAGAATCCGGCACACTATTTTCTTCAGACACCCTATCTTCGCTCTCAGTCTCCGATGAATCAGACTCTGGGTTATAGGAACTTTCACTGGGTGAAAAATCGTGAGCTGAAGATGTACTTGGAGTCGATGCTCTCTCTGTAATTACATTTTCAGTATGAAGTTCCTCGTTTAACTGTTGGAAGTGGGAGTCTTCTAAATTGTTGGAGGAAAACACATTTTGATAGGAACGATTACTTTCTTGATTGTCAGACAAGGCAAGACTACCAACTTGTTGGCTTGTACTAATAGGAGGAGTAATATTTTCATTTGTCTCCGGAATGTAGGAACTTCCATCTGGTAACAGTACACTGTGGATCAATGTCGTAGTTTCATGAATTAAGTTTACACAGTGTTCGTCTTGGCTCAGATTTTTAGATTGTGATCTTGTGGGCTCTAAACCTTCAGAAATAATAACGCTAGTAGTAGACTCACTTGTGCAGCCATAAGGAATGTTTTCATCAAGTTTCAAAGCCAATCCTAATATTTCAGCTGCCCGTGTTTTCCTACGTCGATCTTGATTGATATTCATCTGTAAAAAAATTTGCATTTAGGTACTACTTTGAGATTTTACTTGAAAATTCAATGCTTTAAACATTGCTTGTTACGTAAATATAACTATTAGGGGATCGAAAATAATCTTTATTATAATTTATCATATAAAAGCAAAATGTTTTGTTTCCAATGTTAGTTAAAACGTACTTTAATATTAATAGCTGCATTTTTCTGTTCTTAAACAGCTTTTCATTATGACAAAATATCCGATATGCCCGTTTTTTGCGCCGCCTATGTACTACGAACACCTTAAGTAATTTTAATTATTTTTGTGGAAAGATCTGCTATCTACATTTCAATTTACTAAAACTCCCTTTGGTGGTTGTGTGTACATTTTTAACTATAACTGTATTATAAGCCTTGAATATGTAACTATCATCTTAACTTAAAATTAATTTATAAGAACTTTAACACACAAAAACATGAGTTAAATTGAGGTTAGGTATTTATTTTTTGTACAAAGTCTTACTTAGGCTGTTAATTTTAGTTGTAAAACACTCCTTACCTTTTGATAACACCAGACACACACGTAAATACAATATTGTACGGCAGAAGAACTAAATAAGATACAAAAAACGAATAATACCGGGAAACTGTTGATAGGCGGTACAACTAACAAACAACAACCACAAATGAGTAGATAGAAGGTATTTCTGCTATTCAGTTAGAAGGTATTTCCGGCATAAAAAGCGCTGATTAAGGTAGGATATATTTCCATGATGTTATTTTAAATACTTTGAGAATAGATACAGTTAGGATATTTTGTTAGAAGATGCGTAACAAGCTTTGCAGTTAGATGGCGCGATAAACTTATTTTTGAAAAAAATGTAGATAGGAGGTATTGGTACTTAACGGTCGATATACTATTATTGGCGCTTGATTTGATATTCCACTTTTTGTTGTGAGTTTTTAGTTCGTTAAAATCAACTTGGCTTTTAATTCGATATTACAATAAATCTTAATGTTAGATTTTTCTTAATAAAATAACAAATGTCGCGTAATACAGGTGTTCACAAACCGCTTTATTTTGTACTTTTTTACAAAAAACATATTTTTATACATAGATTTGCACCCTATGCCTAAAGATGGCACTATAATCCTGATTTTGAATTTTTGGCGCTTAATCCGTTATTACATAACGCGGTCCAACCGATTTTCTTTGAATGATGAAAAATTGATTTTAGCGTTTCGATTTCCACTCCGCAAGTCAAAAAAGATTATTTTAAAAATGAGCCAAAAAATAAACGTAAAGATAGGTTTCTAATATTCCAGACTTTTGGTCCACTCTGTATATGGCTATGTCTATTCCTTATTTTGAACATAATATGGCAGTATCCATAGATAGAGGAGTGAGGCAGGGATGCCTTCTGTCCCCGGTGTTGTTTAATATATACTCTGAATATATATATTTGACCAAGTGCTGGAAGAACTACAGGACGTCGTATTAGTCAACGGAGTGCGTCTAAACAACATTAGATACGCCAACCACGCAGCAGTTTTTGCAGATAATCTAGATCTAGATGGTTTGCAATGGTAGAGAACGTAGACTTAATCTTAATACGAAAAAAGCAAAGTGAATTGTAGCCAGTAACCGCGAAATATTAAATACAGAGAGAGCTTTTTGTTAACCAACAATCAATGGACGGTGAAATGAAATAAAACAACGCATAGGAAAAGAGAGATCACCGTTCAAAATGACGAAGTCTCTTGTCGGAAGTGACGATTAACCACTTTCTACCAAAATCTGTAGCATCAGATGCTATGTATTTTCTACGTTATTATACGGAGTCGAGGCCTGGACACTTCCCGAAGTTTCTTTAAGAAAACTCAAGGCATTCAAGATGTGGTGTACAGACCGCTCACTGAGTTCTATATTGGCACAACCGCAAAAATGAACTTTTGAGATAATTGACCATGAAGTTTCATGACATCATAAAATACCATTCAAAATTACAATTTATGGATAAGAGGTCGACGGAAGAAACCAAATATTTCACAATGAAGGGTTAGATATTATATTTTATTCCATTGTATGAATTTCGAGCACTTTGATATAAATATGCCAGTATTGAATTCAAGTTTTATAGTGTTTTTAGCAAATATGGTCGTAAGTACATAGTGGCATAAAGAGTTCATAAAATAAACGTTTTTATTTTTTAATTTTTTTTTCATGTTTTTATTCGCTCTGAATAATATATACTATATTATATGAACACAAGAATATTTTTTTTACTAATAACTAGAGAGCGGAATATATGCAAAGTGCATATAGATGCATATATTTCATATTTTCAGACAACAAACACAACATTGCATATTTACGCTAAACACGATTTATTTTGCATATTTTAAAAATAAATTATATAAAAGTTTAAAATTTTTCTCTCTTAGTTGGAATTTTATAACTTCGACATGAACGAGCTCGTTATTTATCTATCTATCGCTCATCTGGACTTTCCCATTACTACCTGAATTTAACAATTATGGGTGTTCCCAGAAAAATATTATTTTATTAGCGTAGCAAGTCGTAGGTACCTACCTGCTTTTAAGGGTCCAATAATTATTTTGTCAGTTTCCGGCCAACATTTGTTTAAAGTAAACGTTGTATCGTATTTAGTGTTTTTGAAGTGATTGGTATATATTAAATTTAAATATGTCTACCATTCAAAAAAGTGCTTGGATAAAGTGTTTTCCCGAGTTAAAGCTAAGTGGAGACAAAGTATTTTGCAAGGCCTGTTCCAAAATCGTAAGTTACATTCATTTTCACATTTCATTTTTTAAATGAGGAACTGACAAACAAAAGCATCATGTCCCGCAAAAGAAATTTTTCTGGAAAGAGTGTTTTTATTCGACAAATTCGCTTTTACTTCTATAAAGACGGACATAGAGAGAAGCATCAAAATACAAAAATCCATCAAATTGTAGACAATTCCGCTTTTGTTCTTCAGCTTAAGTAACGTACTTTGTTCTTTAAGTAACGTACAAATTGCTAAAGAACTTATGTTCATAAAAGTTCATTTTAGTTTTTTACCAGATCTAATAAAGTCATTAGAACAAAGGAATTTACAATTAAGTGATTCGGTTAATCTTGTTAACACTTTTTCTGCTCATTGTCAAAAAATTCCCGGAAATACAGGGATTACAATTAGAAATAAATTAAAAAATGTTTTAGAAAAAAATGAGGGCTTCGATTGTTTGAGGAAAGTTGTACGTATTTTTGAAGGCAACTTTTCTGAAGATCTTACGACTTAATATATTGATTTATTTTTGAGTAGTTTTAATATGCATTTGCATATTTAGACAAATTTAGAAAAAATACCTTCATATTTGTAGTAAAAGTAATGCATATATTGTTATGATCTGCTTCTTATTAATTTTATATTAATTATTATTTATTTGATTAATTATTTAATTGTCGCAAATCATACATAAAAATGAATAAAAAATCTCAGGGTGCCTTTTTATACTATAAAAAAATCCAAATTATCTCACGTTATACTTATTTTCTCTCGTGGGTTCAGTATCTCTTAGTTGATCCTAATCTGGATAAAATAGGGAAAAGAAATAAAGCAAAATATTAAAATAAAAATACAGAATTGTCTTTTATTTATCAAAATCAATACTCTTAAATCTATCGAATCTAAAAACCTGTGGACACAGATGTCCGAATGAAATTTTTACCACTTAAATTTATTATAGTTAAAAAAAAACAATTTATCGGTTTGTTCCCGATGAGTTTGGTAAAACAAACTAAACAAAACAAATTTATGTATTCACAAGATTGCCTATATTTACTATTTACTTTTTGAAATATTGGAATTTTAATTCAAATGCTTTTTACTCAAAAATTTAGTTGCCGAACATAAAAATCTCTTTTACATAAATTGACTGACCTTTTGCTTCACTCACTCTGATGTCTTCTCGTGACCCAAAACAGCTCTCCCTCGTTGACTATGTTAAAGGCTACTCATCAAAGCCCTCTCCGTTCTCCAGCTTCAAAACTATCAGCATACCAGCACCAATTCTCCAACAGGCCGGGCCTCTTTTGACACGTACTCGATTCAACAAAACTCCAAAAATTATCTGCTCTCCTTCTCACAATAATACAGAATCAAAGAGGTATTTCGTCTCAATTTGATCTGTCTCTCGTTCCACTTTTCAACACTATTCTCCACTATCAAACAGCCACTGGTACTTGCTAACTATCTATCCACGAAAACGTCGAACTGCTCCTCAGCGATGCCAAAAACATAATGACTTCTTTTTCAAACTCTCTCAATCATCCATTCTACCTTTCCCCTTCCAACTTGCCAAGAATCAGAAACATTGACTTTTCCATTCGACAATCAAACAGTCGTTTTCAAAATTATTCCGACCATCCTTAATTACTTTCGGGGAAACTCTACAATATTCACTCGGGTTGAAACAAATATTAAAATTCCAAACTTTCTTTTAAACCACCTTTTCTAGAAAGTGACAATTACATCTACCTGTGGGTTCTATAGTTCTCGTAATAAACAATCTATTTCCATTTTAAATCTAAATACATCGTCTTTTTCACTTTAATTATTCACAAAAGTCTTTAATGGTTCATCGGAAAGCTAATTAAAAAGAGAAATCCACTTACATCCAAACTAAATTCTAATAAATATTTACAGCTCAATATACCGGGTGTATCAAATTTATGTGCCCGCGTTATTTAAAAAAAATTAATTTAATTTTTATTTTGCCTTTTAATGATAAAATTGAAAACACAATAATATATATGCGCATATTTTGGTAATGTTGTGTTGCATATATTCCGCTCTCTACTAATAACTAAAAAGGAATCTTAAAATGATTATCAGTTATAGAAAAACCTTATAGAAACAAGAATAAAAACGTGGAATGTAAGTTGATGTACAATTCACTGTGACTTTTAATAATTGTATTGGATCGAATAAGTTAGGTACTTACATTAGATCTTCATACTTTTTTCTGCCAATTGGAATTTTATTCTGATAGACCCTATTAATCTCAATGTCTTTAAAAGAGGATATTTTGTTAGAATTTATGGTTCGTATTTCTTTGAATAAGTTGACCATTTTATAATAAAATTTTCATTAAAGGAAGTTTTATAGAGGAAAAGGCAAGGATTATCATTTTCGACGTTCAGTATTGAAACATCACTTAAATTAAGGCTTCTACCTAAAGACCTAAAGTAATACCTAAAGTCCAAGTAGAAAAAAACTTTGCACACTCTTATTTTTGTACCTTGTTTAACAAAATAAAGAGCATTGTTATTATTTCTTCCACCACTCTTTAACTCTTTGCTACATTCACCTGTTCCATCAATGCCATTATGTATTTTAGCTGCTTGGAAGTGTCCGAAATCCCAGTATAACTTAAAACGCTCGCCTCCCTTCTTCTGTGAATTTCCGGTACATGTTTGCCTGCATTTTGAGATGTCACACGGATCTTTAACTACTGATCCTGGATGGAACGTCTATCTTCCTGAAGATTGTCCAGAGCATCGGAGGCGTTTAATTCGGTTTTGTATCCACTGAGAAGGTTGGGCGTTCCTTTTTCTCGTTTTCTTCTTACATTCTTCTTCTTACATTCTAAGTGAAACATAAGAACAAGTAAACCTATACTGACACAACCTTGTTCTTTCATGGCATAAAGTGAAGTATTTGAAGCAAAGTAAATTCTATACCGACACATATATTTTGGTGACATAAATAGTATGTTGTTGCCAAAAAATTCATTCCATACTGGCACAACTTTTAATGTGCCGGTATAGACTAAAAAATAAGATATTATTGTTGAAGGTTATAAAAATTCTAAAGCGGCATAATTTTAGATTAATTAAAATGTGTCGGTATTCCACGTACAAGCAACACAAACACACAGAAAGTGAACGGCATAACAAATATGTGCAGGTATATTCCTGCCGCTCGAGAGAAATGGAGGGAAATATCACGTAGTACAACTCTGTCTAGGGGATTCTATGCAAACTACCTGTATGCCGGTTTTGTTGAATTATAAAATGAAATTTCGTGATTTTTAAGTAGTGGTTATCACGAAACACCATTTTCTGAAAATGTGCCACTATAGAACTCAGTGAACGAGACGTATTTTAAGAATTTCGTTGGAGGATCGTGTGACCAATATTGAGGTCCTACGTAGAATGGGCAAGCTGTACTTGTACCTGTACTTTGCATACTGCTGCTCTGAAAAGATTTGTAGTGGTTGTGTTGAACCACGTACGTAGATTTTTCAGCCACGAAATCCTTCGCCTTCCTGGTCCTCGCTTTCCCTCTACTTTTCCCTGTAAGACCAATTGCAGTAGTCCATATCTTTCACTGTTCCTCATGATGTGACCGAGGTATTCGATTTTGGCTGTTTTTATTTTGATTAAGAACTCTTTCTCTTTTTGTGCTCTCAGAAAAACACCCTCATTAGTAATGTGGTCGGTATAAGATATCTTCAGGATTCGACGATAAAGCCACATCTCAAAAGCCTCAATTTTCTTGCAGGTGGCTTCTGTGAGAGTCCACGACTCAACTCCGTACAACAGTATAGGAAAGATATAACATCGTAGTAATCTGACTTTTATGGGTATCGACAAATCATGACATTTGAACAACTTTGCCATTTTTGAAATGCAGATCTTGCTTTCTCTATCCTACATTTGATTTCTATAGAGAGATTCTTAACAACATCAAATAGCGCAAAAACTAGAGTATCTTGACCATGTTATGAGAAATGGAACATAGATATGGCTTGTTGAAATTTATTCTTCAGGGGAAGGTATTTGGAAATAGAGAACCCGGGAGAAGAAGAATATCTTCTTCTCCCGAAGAACCGGAGAACCCAAAACCAGACTATTCCGAATAGCAGCAGCAAAGTTAGGATAGCCATGCTGATCGCCAACATCTGGAACGGATAGGCACCGTAGGAAGATATACTTTATTGTTCACATATTTTAACCTTCCGATGACCAACCTTTTTTTGTTAGACGGATGACCAACGGGGGTAAAAAATTACCCCAGGTAAAAAATAACCAGGCATGAATGTTTTCAGCATTTAAATTTTATCTAACAATACATCCTCGTTTTCTGATACTATTTCATCTTCTATATCATCATAAAAATCGCTAACTACTTGGAATTCCACATAATAGACGGTATGTTACTAAACATCAACTTCAGAATATATTTTTTATTCGTAAAATATAGGGATTTTCTTTTATTTCAAAATATGAGGATATCTAGAATGGTATTAAAGTCAAGAAAACAAATAATGGGTTAAAAATTGATAATACTTTTGAATTTATTAAAGAAAAACATACACTGGGGTCCAAATTTACCCCCTTGGCCAACCGAAGGTTAAATTACCTATCTCTTCTTTTCTATTTATTAATTATGCAATTTAGAATAAGTTCCCAATAATCTTCTTAAATAATAATTATTTTCGAGTCTATTATGATTATTTATAAAGGAATCACCACTTGTTTTAAGAAGCGGGAAATTCTTCTGCAAAATAATTAAGGAGATAATGTTGATCGATTTGCTGAAATTCCTAATTAAAATGTGAAATTCCTTTGGAAATTAAAATTTCACTTTTATCTATTTTCAGTTTTTCCTATGATTAAAGGTACACAAAAACAACTTCCACTTATTTTCAATTCAAGCAGATTTTCAAACATTAAAAACATTTTCTTTGCAATCAGTTAGGCTTGGCAAGCATCATTAATGAAAAACAAACGAAGCTTTTACTTCTGATCCGTTCATTAAAATTTCTGAAATCAGGTGAATCCAGAATTCTTATATCTTCTCATCATTTTAAAGTTACTGGAACAAAATATCTTTTGGCAAAATTTGATACACAAACATCAATTAAACGAGAACGTTGGAAAAAATAGGTCACGAATTTTGAACCATAAATTAGGTAAAGTTTTATGACAGTTATATGAAGTTCCTTTAAAGTTTTCTCTAAATATTTTGGTTTTTATTCATTACAATGTGATCGTAATAAAAATAAAAGTATGAAAATTAAATTAGATTAGTAAAAATTTACACATACTAAAATAAACACGACATGAAATATATCACACTCAATGTCTTCTCCTTCCTCAAATACCATCTCCACGCCAGAGGTCAGCAATCATCACAGCTATTCGGACTTTGGAGACGTCTGTTCTGAAAAGTTATTTGATAACATTTGATTGCGTCCATACCATTCCCTCAGGTTGCGCAACCATTTTTTTTAAAATAAGTACTTTGTAACTTAATTTTGTTTTTTATTTGTGTTTTTTTCCATATAAATGAATATTTTGCAACTTAAATTGGTTTTTATGTTTTCTTTCATATAAATATTATACTGTCTCACTGTTACCCATGCATGGGTAACACTGAGATAAATGACAACTTGACCTTTTGTGTCGAATACAAACTAAACAAACCGAGCTATTTTCAAAATATTTTCTTGTGTAATGAACACATGTGAGAGTACAATCCTGGAGAAATTTTGTTTATACATGTCATAGTAGTGGACTTATCGTTAAATGAAAAAAACTGTCTCATTGTTACCCAGTTTCCCCTATAATTAGGCCACATCTACGCACATTATACGAGGAAACACACAATTATGTGTACATAATATACGAACAGGATTCTGTATCTGTAGAGTAGGGAGGCCGAGTCAAGTCCCAGAGCACTTCGGCTACAATTGACCCATTATGCATCCTCCCAGGGGATTGTCATCTTTAGCTCATTGCCCAACCTGCCATTTGCAGGAAGGTGGAAAATTGCATCCTCTTGTATTGACGATAACTCCAAACATTCACATAGGACATGCTCGTCAGTTTCGTCACCTCGTTCACACTTCCTGCACAGAGGTGTGTCTACTAGCCCCAGAGTGTGGAGGTGCTTGCTTAGATGACAATGGCCAGTTAAAAAACCAATTGTCAAGAGTAGGTTTTCCTGGTCATTCTCAAGTACTTCTCTGATGCTGATTTCCCGAGGTTCCTTAGTGTTACCTTAGGAAGTCTACATCCTGACCCTCCTCTCCATATTTTTACGGTTTGCATGTGGGAGTGACATTTGGCAATTTCCGCCATTGTTGCAGTTGACCAGCCAAAAAGATAACCGGGTCCTAAGATTTTTAGACCTGCTACCCTCCTAGTTACCTGGTCAGCAATGCGGTTGCCTCTATTTCCGTTGTGTCCTTTAACCTGCCTCAGGATAATGTTGTTACCATCCGAAGCTTGGCTTAGTGACTCATGACACTCCATTACTAGCCCTGATATGACACGTGGTCTGTTCAGGGTTAGCAGCACTTGTCTACTGTCTGTACTAATTATTATGGTTTTATCAGCTATACTTTTCCGGTTTATCTCTTTTGCGGCTATGGAGATACCAGCCAATTCAGTCTGAACTATGCTAGCATTTTTGCTCATACTCCATTTTATACTAAGGTTCAGTGATTTGAAATATATCCCGCATTTTGAGCCTTCTTCCATTTTGGAGCCATCGGTGTAGATTCAATGTGTATTTACCACGTTTGACTCGCTATATTGTCTTGTTTCGATTTTATGGGGCTTGTCGAAGACAAACGTAGGTTTAATTGAGTCGCCTCCATGGCCTACATGTAGAAGGGGTAGTGCCTCCAGCTCATCCCGCCAGAAACGACATCCCAATTGTCCCATTCCTCTATCTAGGTTTACACCCGCTGAGCGCAATCGCATCATCGTCATCAGCGCCACCTCTTTGATATATATGTCTAAAGGGGTGATGCCAATGAGTAACTCCTATTTTTTAAAAAATAGTGATTGGAATTAACGTATATTTATTAAATTGAAATTTGTCATGAATGAGAAAAATAATTTTTTGCACGATTGATCATTTTTGACTGTTTACCGTGACAGATTTTACGTCAGTAGGTGACATTTACTAGCAACTCGACGGTAAGTAATCCAACTCGACGGTAAGTACTCCAACTCGACGGTAAGTAATTCACTTACAAAATTGGAAAGAAATCCTTTGTAAAAGGTATAAAATTTTTTTATTAAAAATCCCTTAAAAGGGCTACATCACAACAAAACGTTTTCGATTTTTATAAAAAATCATCATCAGTGTTCGATAAACTGGATGCTAGCTGAGCCACAAAAGAAAAATATCTGGGTAAAAACCCTTTACATATAATATAGATGCCTTAAAAGTGCATACTTCGATAAAAAGGCCTGTGATGGTCACATGGCAAACAGGATAATGCCCTAAGGTAAGGTATACAGGTTTCCCAACACGTGGGATCCAAATTGAGTTGATCACATTTCAATGACTTAATGGCAACTGGTCTTTTTATCGAAGTATGCACTTTTAAGGCATCTATATTATATGTAAAGGGTTTTTACCCAGATATTTTTCTTTTGTGGCTCAGCTAGCATCCAGTTTATCGAACACTGATGATGATTTTTTATAAAAATCGAAAACGTTTTGTTGTGATGTAGCCCTTTTAAGGGATTTTTAATAAAAAAATTTTATACCTTTTACAAAGGATTTCTTTCCAATTTTGTGATTGATGGTATACAGCCAACTACAGGAAAACCTTTTCTTTTCCTTGTGGATTTTAATTCACTTACCGTCGAGCTAAAAAATCTCTTAATTTTAATTTATTTTTTGAAAGAATAAATAAAACTAGCGAATTATTTATTAATATTGAAACTTATGGTACAATTTGTTAAATTATTTAATGAAATCTTACTTGTTTGGGCTGTGGTTTCACTTCTAACAGAAACTCCTGCAGAATCGCATACATTAGTAGTATCCTACATTTTTTCTCTTCAAATACGCGATCAAAGTTGAAAACTTGGAAATATCAATGCCATCATAAAGAAAACGGTTGATTTAATCATTGAATATTCTGCCCAGAGGCTTCCAGGAGCTTTCAACTGCATAATATGTCTTTGAACGAAATATGCCAATAGAGTCTTTTCTTCGATTCTTAAATTCTTGCCTTCGCACCATTTTTTAAAACTTTGGTAGGTATTTTGATAACGGATTTTGGATTTTTCGAGAATAATTGCGGAACACCCTTCTTTCCAAGCCCGTTCAATTTCTTCAAATTCACTTTCGCTCATATTTTATTTTATAATAATCAAAATTGTACTTAAAATTATTGACAACTAAATAAAAACTTAATTCTCCATTGTTGTTATGCACCCTAGTTACTACCTAAAAACCAAAGTATCTATCTTGATAAAATGAATGAAACTAGTCAATATGACGAAAATGTTTAATTTTATAATTTATAATGGTATCAATCGTGCAAAAACGTTATAAGCATGTAGAACGTTCAGGGTAACCGATCTCAGACAATAATTGGAGTCGTCGCTCCGCTTCTCCTCCAAACAATTGTCTTCGATCGGTATAAAACCCTTACCGTTCTCCATACTTAATATACTATTGCCGTTTAGTATGACTACAACAAACTGGCCGTGATAATATCATCTTAATGTCTTTTTCTACAACCGTGTTGAAAATGCAATTTATCTACTCTATGTCATATTATGTATAAGTTTTTAGTTTATGAAAACTGTCATTATAGATAGCAATGCGTGAAGTATTTAAAGTGTGCGTGAAGTAACAATATATTTTAAATGGGACTTACTTTTTCGCACTGTTTTTGACACACTTTCATATAATCAAATATCCTTAACTTTCGCGTTGTCATGGTGATGACATAATGAGCAATAAATTACGACAAAAGTTTTGACAGTTTTGTGGTTTGAAAGAAGTTAAAATTTTTAAATATCAAAGTTCTAAAAATTGTATAATAGAAATAAATTCCAGTGACGAAGAGTTACAGTTTTTTTATTCGTTCATCATAAATAAAATATTATATGAAACTGTGCATGAAGTAATTTTTGGGAACTTACGCGATGTACAGCACTCGCTCCGTTGTCGCTCGTGCTCTAAACATCGCGTGCGTTCGCAAAAAACATACTTCACGAATTGTTTCATAAATAACTATTTTAGCACTCCATAGGAGCGTTAAAAATACTACTTTAAGGCACTAGTGCTTTAAAATTTTTAAGACACTGCAGTTAAAAGTGAATTGTCAAATTGTGAAACGTCAAAATATTTATATTTCATTTATTAACATTAATATTAATAGTACAACTTGCGAACTTTGAAAAAGGTGGTTTAAGAGGTTTTTCAAAATTTAATTTAAACTGTATTATTGCATTTTTAACACGTTTGTAGAAACAAACTATTAAAATTTGTTAGAATATACAACAATAAAAGTAAGATGTTATTCTATACGCTCTGAGCTTCGCTGGTGTCGCTCCTAGCGGTTACTAATTCAACTTTCACCGGTAATTTTTAAATTTATTATTTAATTGTTATCGCTTAATATTTACAATGCCAAAAAGTAATTAAATTGTAATAGATTTTTTTAAGATTTTGCTAATCATTTTGACGTTCTATTGATGAAATATTAATTTCTTACTTCGGATACTTTCACAATTGTCATGTAGATGGCGCCAAGATTAATTTATAATTACATATTACAGAACATTAAAAAACGCAAATTCAGTATTTAAAACGTAAGTATATTTAAGGTAAAAATATATACCACAGCTTTGATCAACTAATATTTTTTATAATTAATGTTTTTAATTTTAATTTAAAATTAATCACTTTGACATTTATGTCAAATTTCCGGTAAACTTTTACAGACTTGTCACTATTGGCGCTCACGAATTTATAAATATCCCCTCTATGTACGAGCTCACATCGGATAGTTGTTATGATTTACGTATTGACAGTATAGGCTTCTTCTTCTCTTCATTTGAATGGCCTTAGCTGCCAGGGCTATCCTGGCAGGACAATATAGGCAGTTTTGATGTAATGTCAAGAAAAATATAAAAATGGAATGTCAGTCAAGTTCAAGTAATAGTTTATGTAGAAATTGTCATGTAATTGAGGATGAATAAATTATAATTTTATAATTGTTGATATATAAGACTTTTGTAGAAAAAATATTGTATGATATACGTGTTAAAAAGTACATTTTTAAGCCACTCATTTGAATTGCAGAATTGCAAACTTTTACATGCGTGCCTTAGAATTGTACTTTTAACACATATCATAAATAACTATTACTAGAAATTTTAGAAAAATAAAATAAAAAATGCAATTTTTTATAACATCTGCGTAACCCGTCTCACTGTTACCCATTTGCCATAAAATTTATAAAATATTATTTTTTATTATTATAAAATTTAGTTGGCATTGCTAAACTAGGACATCATGTTTACTAATCTACACACAATGTCAA
Organism: Diabrotica virgifera virgifera; assembly: GCF_917563875.1. Taxonomy (NCBI): domain Eukaryota; kingdom Metazoa; phylum Arthropoda; class Insecta; order Coleoptera; family Chrysomelidae; genus Diabrotica; species Diabrotica virgifera. The sequence continues at coordinate 216,903,749 of NC_065449.1, forward strand.
AATAATACTAGAAAAATCCTAATAATCAACATGGTTTTATAAAAAATTCTCAAAACACCGGTATTATTTTACTTAGTGCCCCCCAAACACACTTAATCACGATAAACGCTAAACTCAAACTGCAAGCAAGCAAGCATAGTGATTTAACCCAGCCTAAGAGACTTGCTCACCCCTAGAGAATGACATTCGGGTGATACAATTCATTGGGGCGAGGAGGATTAACTCCCGTAAGCAGGAATCACTCCACCCCGCTTCAATGCTCCAGACCATCCACTTACCCCCCGATAGCACTCTGATGCGCTATAGGGGCTCTCAATCAGCAAAGTGCTTATCATATGGGAGTCTTGGGTACACGGACTCCCATATGAAATCCTACCCCGATCAATGCAGGCCAGCGTGAGGCGCTCTATTCCCGCTATCTCTAGTGACTTATCTTCGATCTGTTTTGCTTGCTCGGGCGCCGAGTCCCCGCTCTGGGCTCTGTCCAGTTCGGCGACTCGGCGCTCGAGGATGTGGGCCCCTCATGCCCTTTTTTGGGTTTTGTTACTAATATTTTTTTTGTGGCTTTCGCCTATTGTTAATATTTTATTGATTTTTTTAGTGGCTGAAGCCGATTTGAAGTTTTTTGTATATTTTTTTGAGGGATGTCTGAAAATTATAAAAATCAACATTAATAAATATAATGAGATGCCAAAGGTGAGCAAGTTGTCTTCTTTTGATGGAGCTACGATTATCTAGCCTTTATTATATATTTACTAATATTTGTTGTTTGGGTCTCCTATGTTTCCATCTATGGTACACATCATACCTTAATATCTCTTGCAAGATCCGGTTTGGGTGGTCTTCTAGCTCAGCAAATTTTGTTCTGGCTTTTTCCTCCATAATATCCAGTACTCTTATTTGTTTTAGGTCTCTAAATAAGAACCGTTCGGCGACGTATCTGGGCACGTTTGCAGCTTCTCTGAGGCAGTTGTTGTGTGCCGCTTGTATCTTCTTTTTGTTACTTTGACTTATGTGACCCCATGCAAGAGATGCGTATGTAATTATTGGCAGTATAATGCTATTTATCAGTCTTAATTTTGTTTTCATAGCTAATTTGCTTCTTCTTCCTGTGAGTCCTCTTATTGCTGATCTGGCCGCTGCTGTTTTCTGGACTGTTGCGTTGACATGTGATGTGAATGTAAGACCTTGGTCCATTGTGACTCCTAAATATTTAACTTCGTTTTGCCATTCGATGGGTCTGTCTTGCAATGTTAGCTGTTCTTCTGGGTTATCTCTTCTCTTTTTGAAGATAACCGCTTGGGTCTTATCTGGATTTATTGCTATTTTCCATTGGATACTCCATTCTTCTATTGTATCCAATGCCGTCTGTAGATTTCTTACAGCTATATCTAGGTTCATGTGTTTTGCAGCAATTGCAGTGTCGTCTGCATAAAGGCTGATCAATGTTCCGGGTGTTCTTGGAACATCTGCTGTATGTATGGTATACAGAAGGGGTGATAAAACTGCCCCCTGTGGTACTCCAGCTTCCGGCATTCCGTGTTCTGATAGAACTGGTCCTATCCGGACCCTGAACTTCCGGTCGCTTAGGTACGAGGAGATGAGTTTCGTCATGGCCCCGCTGTATCCATAATCTCTCATTTTGTATGTCAGTCCTTCATGCCACACTCTATCAAAGGCTTTGCTTACATCCAGAAAGGCTGCTCCCGTATATTGTTGGTCATTGAATCCAGCTACTATATATTCGGTAAGTCTTAATATTTGAAGTTCGCTGGAATGTTGAGCTCTGAATCCAAACTGTGATTCTGGGATTATGCCTAGCCTGTCTGTCTCTGATTGGAGCCTGGTTTGGATGACCCGTTCCACTATCTTACTGACTGCTGGAAGTAAGCTAATCGGCCTGTAATTTTGAGGAAATATGTGGTTCTTTCCTGGCTTGGGTATCATAATTACATGGGCTTCCTTCCATCGATTTGGGAAGAGCCTGTATCTTAGTATTGCGTTTGTTATATTTGTCAAATACACAACTGCTTTCGAGGGAAGATACTTCAGAGCTCTGTTAGTGATTTCGTCTGGACCAGGTGCTTTCTTTGGTGAACTTTTTCGAATCAGTTCACTTATTTCTCTTGGTGATGTGGGATTTATTATTTCTTCTTGTTCTTCGGGCGTTTCTAGTTCTGTTTCTTCGACTTCTTCGATAAAGTCTATATCTTCGTCTTGGTGATAATTCAGTGTACACTCTCTTTCAAGTGTCCTTCTCATCACCTTGGCTTTATCTTCTTCTGTGTAGACGATCCCATTTTCTCCATGTAGTGGGGGAATGGGTTTTCTATCGTTTCTTAAAGTTCTTTGGAGCCTCCATATTTCTTGCATATTTTGGCTCCTTTCCTCCATTTCTTTTATGTAGTTTTCCCACTTTTGGCTTCTATGGTCTATTAGTGCCTGTTTGACTTGTCGATTCAGTCGATTTGCCCTATTTTTATCTTCCTGGTTTCTTGTTCTTCTGGCTCTCTTTTTGGCTCTGTTCTTTTCCCTTATCATTTCTTTTATTTCCTGATTTATGTCTCTAAATCTTCCCATATGAATTTCATATTCTTCTTCAGTAGTGCTATTTCTTAGTGCTTCTTTTATGATGTTTTCGAGCTCTAGGACTTTTTCCTCTATTTCTTGTGGATTGTCAATTGTAGGAATGTTTCCAATTCCTATGCTCACTAGGCGTTTGAAGTTAGACCACTTGGTTTTCTTTCTTTTCTTTGTTGTTCTGTTATCTTCTTCCCATGTACCTATTTCTATGAGTATGGGGTTGTGGTCTGCTGATCCTTCGTTTAAGGTTCGGATGTCTGTTTGTAGTCCTAGGCTTTTGGCCACTACTATATCTAAATGGGTTGGTAGAGCATTTCCAGGAAAGTATGTTGGTTCGATGGGCCCAATCACCATGGTGTCTTCGTTGTTCACTAGATAATTATTCAGTATTCTACCGTTTCTGTTTGTAGCTCTATCGTTCCAGTTAGGGGATCGGGCGTTTAGGTCTCCTATTATTATGGACGGTTCTTCGGCGTGCAGGAACGTATTCAGGTCGTCGTCGTTTAGAGGATCTGTTGGCCTTACATATGCTGAAGTGATCCTTATTTCACCTTGTCTCATCTGGACTTTTATTGTTGTTGCTTCCATAGTGTTTAGTGGTGGCGTATGTTGTAATGTATGATTTATTCCTTTTCTCACTAGGATAGCAGTTCCTCCTGAATTTGCTCTGTGGTCGTTCCTGTAGATGTCGTATCCTGGAAACTTGATATTGATGGTATGAGTTAGTTTAGTTTCTTGCAATGCTACGACATCCATTTCATATCTATTTATTAATTCGTCCAGCACGTTTGTATTAGTTCTTATGCCGCCTGAATTCCACGAACCTATCTTCAGGTATCCCCTAGTTTCGTGCCTTAGTTCAGTGCTATTTTTACATTTTTAATCGCTTCACTTACCGTTTTTATGACTAGCTCTTCTATCATCGTGGCCAGTCCTTTTTGTTGTTCTTTTGAAATTAATATGGTCGAATCTGTTGTTGGGTTTTGTGTTGGTTTGGTGATTTGGGCGTACGATTGCCCATTGTTTCTTTTAGGTTGTTGTGTTCTGTTTTCTATTGTTATTTGTCTGGGTCTTCCCCAGGCAGGTATCTTTGGGCATCCTCTATAACTTGCCGGGTGTTGCCCTTGGCAATTAGCACATTTTGCTTTTTGTTCTGCTGGAATTTGGCAGAATTTACTCTTGTGATTTTCTCCGCACTTTACGCACCTAGCGTCTTTGAAGCATGCATTTTGGGCGTGGTGGAAGCCCTGGCAATTAAAACATTGAGTTGGTCCGTTGCTCTTTCTTAGATCTTCTATTACTACTCTCATGTACATAAGGTTGGTAATTTTCTTGGCTTTGGGTACGTCTTCTTTTTCCACTGTAATTATAAACATTGGCAGAGATTTTTTGTCTGCCTTCCTAGACTTCATGTTTGTTACGTTAATTGTATTTATTTCATGTTTATTTAATAGTTCCGTTTGTATATCTATAGGTTTTGTATTTGAGGGAAGTCCTCTAATAACCATTTTAGGCTTGATATCTTCGTCTAATGGGAAGGCGATCCACTGAATTTTGATTTCTTTGTTATAATCTTCCAAGATATGGGTAAATTTTCTATAATCTTCAGGGCATTTTGTTTGAATGAGTGTTTCTCTTCCGTTTTTGGAGATTTTATTGTCTGTGTATATCTTTTGAGTTTCAGCAATTTTCAATATTGTTCCTGTTTCGTTTACTGTTTGTAGTTTTATGACGGGTGGTTTTGGTTTGGACCTGTTTATAGTGCTTTCTTGATTGTTTTGTTCGGTGATAAGGATATTATCAATTTCGCTTGTTTCCATTGTCTCTTCCCTGCCCTTATTCGGTAGGGAAGGAAATAGTTCTTGTACCTTAGATGTTGATGGCACGCTGTTGTCTTTTCCGACCTTTTTTGGCAGGGAAGGGAAATCTTCATTTGTTTTTGTTGTGGGTGTTATGGGTAAATTTTTTGTATTTGCGATGTTATTATTAGTATCTTCAATTTTTTTCTTTGGGATTGCTGTCATCGATTTTTTTTCATTTATTTGTATATCGGTTGTCTGGTTTTCGTTTTTAAGTTCGTCGAATCTTTTATCTATAGTTTCGATTACTTTTTCTTGAGAGTTTATTATTGTATTTTGTAGTCCATTGATTTTTTCATTCAATTGATGGATTTGGTTTCTGAGTTTTTTAATTTCTTCGTCCTTTTCTTTTAGTTGCTTTTTCATTTCAGCCACTGAATCTTCATCTTCCTGGCACTCATTCGGCCTTTGACGTTTTGCTGCCTTCTTATTTTTGTTTTTAGTTTTATTTTTCTCTACTATTTCTGATTCGTGTTCTGGTTCCATGTTGTTCTGTTTTTTCTTTTCCGCTATGGCCTTAGGTGTTTTAGAAACGCCGTTTAAGGCATTGCACGTTAAATTTTTATTATTTTGATCAATATCAATATCAGAATTATCAAACAGCGGAAGATTTGAGTAAATATTTGGACTTACCTCCATCGGTCCTCTTTATAATTGTTTTTTTTTAACTTACTTTTCTGCCCCACGAAATGTATACCTATTTTTGAGATATTCGATGTTGTACAAACTCGTCGGCAGCCTGTCTGATCCTTCAAAAAGGTTTAGAACTTCGAAATATTTAAAGTTTTGGAAAGAACTTTTTAAATACGTCTTTATACTTTGACAGTACTTTGACATCTCTAAACTCAAACTGCACGGCCGCCGAACATATTAGAAATAAGCATGATACTACGACAACCAACTGGTTGTCGTAGTATCTTGGAAATTAATAAGTAACCTTGAATACAACGTGCACGCACAAGTAATGATATCTACACGTGGCGAAAAGGACGGAAGATATTTTAAATGCCTCACTGTTACCCATGTTTCACTGTTACCCAGTTTCCCCTACTTCCAAACTATTCTAATTTTCGTTTGGTAGAAAATATTGTGCAAACAATGTATAAATCTGAAGAATGTACAATAAATACTAAATAAAGAACAGTTTGTTTTTAAGGTCTCAAAAATCTTAAATAATTGAATAATTCTTGTAGAAATGGGTGCAAATAATGTAATCAAACGTCTTACAATTATTAATTTATCCCAAAAAAAAACTTTAGAGGGAAAATTTCGTTTTCGCCTCACAGATGAAATTGCTTTCTCAATTTTCAGATAAAAAATTTTCGATTTACTGAAAACTGACACCTTGTTAAGGGATAATAGAAATTCGTCGGTTCTCCGACAGGTAAACCTGTTAAACACAAAGTTAGAGTTTGGTTGGGGATGGGGGGTTGGGGTACGTTGAACCGATGAACGCTTTAAGGGAAAACATAAATCGCCAAAAGAAAAATGTTTAAGAGAAAAAGTATCGTTAAAAATTTATTAGATCGTGGAGAAGTTGGATAGACAAGGAAGTCGGTCAGGGACGGAGTTAGCAGTCTCAAAGGAAAGGAACAACTTTTTAAAAATACGTCAAATGAAGTATATGAAATAACCTAGGGAAAATGTTAAAAATGAGAAATTCTTGTCATAAATACTCAGAATGAGTCCCAAAAAAATATAAATAAAAAATATTTTTGGAAAAGAAAAAAACTCAGCCTATTGCAATCCTGGCAGAAATTGTGGTGACATCTGATGACTGTCTCAATTAGAATCAAAAAATTTACTCGTTACGTTGACCAACTATTACTATATAAACAATGCCAATACAATACTGCAATATGTGATCTAACTCTTTCTAAATACAATAAGCTTGACACCCCCATGCAACAATTATTCAATCTTTTCTCAACATACTTGCTTCTTTTCCAGATCATTGTCATATTTATACAGATTTATCTAAGACTGCTGATGGTGTGGGATCGGCAGTTGTAGATTCAAGCACAATATTACAATTTAAATTATCTTCCACTTGCAGTATTTACTCTGGAGAACTATATTCAATTCTGCAAGCCCTCATTCACATTCGTACTCGAAAAATTCCAAAATCTGTCATAATTACGTACTCTCTCAGTGCATTACATACGATATAACAGTTATATAAAAATAATCATATAAGAATTTTAATAAAAGAACAATTACATTTACTAAAGAACACGATGCAGCAAGCAGGCTTTATATGGGTTCCATCACACATTGGACTTCAAAGAAACGAAAAACCAGATGTTCATGACAGAGAAGAAATACACAGTGCGTCGTCAGTGTTAGTGAACTTAGTGCCTGTTTCCGACTACAAATCATTCCTTAAAGAAAAAGTGATAAACAAATGGGAAAACGAATGGGATCTTTCGCAATCAACTCCACACACAATAAAGCCCTCAATGGAACCTTGGTGTGAGATAGACTTAAATCGCCAGCTGTTTGTGAAACTAAATCGTTTACGCATAGGGCATAGCAGACTTACTCACAGCTACTTAATCTCTAAATCAAATCGCCCTATTTGTGACCTGTGTAATTGCGACATCAATGTAACACATATATTAATAGAGTGTCCTAAATATAATAGTGAAAGACAAAAACACTCAATACCTATCAGTATAAAGGCAGTCTTAGGACCACACTGTAAGCTTACACATTTGTTTAATTATTTGAAAGATATTAATGTTTTAGACAAACTGTAACCACTGTTAACATTTTGTAAACCCCATACTTAATTTGTAAATTATGATATTGTTACCTAAATGTGAACTTATGTAATAATCAAAATGCTATTAGATTTAGTAACTATGTATCAATGATAGTACAGCTAATAACCCAAAGTGGTTGATGCTGTTTTCAATAAAATAAAAAAAATGCCATTAGATTTAAAATTTTATAATGTACATACTTACTCTTAGTGTTTTTACGTAACGTTCTGTCTATTATTTTTGGTATTTTGCCAATGATTTCTGTAATCGTGATATACGCTATGAGCTTGTACGTAGAGGGGATATTTATAAAATCGCGAGCGCCAGTAGTGACAAGTCTGTAAACGTTTACCGGAAATTTGACACAAATGTCAAAGTGATTAATTTAAAATTAAAATTAAAAACATTAATTATAAAAAATATTAGTTTGCCAAAGCTGTGGTATATATTTTTACCTTAAATATACTTAAGTTTTAAATACTGAATTTACGTTTTTTAATGTTCCGTAATATGTAATTTTAAATTAATATTAGCGCAATCTACACGATATATGTGAAAGTAGCTGAAGTAAGAAATTAATATTTCATCAATAGAACGTCAAAATGATTAGCAAAATCTTTAAAAAATCTATTACAATTTAATTACTTTTTAGCGTTGTAAATATTAAGCGATAACAATTAAATAATAAATTTAAAAATTACCGGTGATAGTTGAACAGTAATCCACTAGGATCGACACCAGCGAAGCTCAGAGCGTATACAGTGATGAGCGTGCTAATAACCGGAAAATAGCTCAAAAGATGAAAAACGTATTAAGTTGTGAGTTAAAAAGAAATGAAACTAGTCGAGCTGGGACATTTAACGATATTAACCTGAAAATTTACATTATATTGATTGCTTCCCACCTTTAGACGTATCGGACGAGTTTGATAAATACCGCTGTCACGGTGACAGTTATAGTTGACATACTCCTCTGACACGTGTAAAGGTGGGAAACAATCAACATAATGTCAATTTATATGTTAATGTCGCTAAGTGTCCCAGCCCGACTATTTTCATTCCTTATTATCTCACAACTTAATACGTTTTCCATCTTTTGCGCTATTTTGCCGGTTATTAGCACGCTCATCCCTGTATTACTTTAGTAAACAAAAGAATATAAACTTAAGTAAAAGAAATAACGAGAAAACTACTTTAGAAAACGAATCAATTCATCGGTTTTGTTTTTTTTTATTTCCACGGGACAAGCCCAATACAGTTACAATTTTTTAAAAATTTTGGAACAATTTAGTAGATACTAAATATAAGTCATATATTATATAACACATAAAATATAATAGTTAAAATAGTTAAGAGAAATAAATTACATACAGAACAAATTAGAAACAGACTGGTAAAGGTGGACAAGACAAAACATCTATCTAATCAGCTCTAAACATCCATCCTTGGATATAGGCCTCTTCTTCCTTCTTCCATGCCTCTCTATCTTGGGCAATTTGCATCCATTTTGACCCAGTGTGTTTCTTCAGGTCATATGACCATCGCATCTGTGGCCTTCCCCTTTTTCGTTTGTGGTTCCACGGTCTCCAATGTATATCATCTTAGTCCATCTTTCACCCTTCTGCCGTAGGGTGTGTCCGGCGAACTTCCATTTAAGCTTTGCTACTTGGGTAGAGACATCTTTCACTTTTGTTTTGTTACAGATCCATTCGTTTCTTCTCCTGTCTGATAGTTTACTGTTCAGCATTTGTCTTTCCATGGCTCTTTCTCTCTTTGCTATTTTTTCCATATTCTCTTTTGTAAACGTCCATGTCTGAGAGCCATATATTAAAACAGGGAGTATACATTGATTGAAGACTCTTGTTTTTAGGTATTAGACTGAACAATTAAGAGGTAATATTAATTTGTTGCAAGTCTCGTATAAATTGGTTAGGTGTGGAACTAAAATTAAGCCTCTCAGTATTTTGATTTGCTAGAGGTAACATTCTAGTTATAGGTTCATTGAGGCCATAATTACATCGAAGAAATGGTACATGAAAAGTGGTTTCAATTGCATTTCGAGTACTGTATGAAGGAACTTTAAAACCAACCTTAGACAATAAATAATGACTATTTGCTGTACCATTTAATTGCTATACAGAATTTTCAAATCATGGTGATAACGACGTTCTTCCAGGGTATTGATATTTATATATGCTCTAATCTCGTCATAACTGTAAAACTTGTTACTCCCATTAATAGGTCTAATTTTTGAATCCCAAAAACCTAAGGAATTTATTTTGAACTTTTTCAATTTTTTCTGCGTAAACATTATAGTAAGGTGACCAAATACTACAACAGTATTCCAAGTGAGGTCTAACAAGAGAACAGTATAACAATTTTAGGGTATTGGGACTTTTAAAATCATAGCAGTTTCGTTTCATGAAACCAAGCATCTGAAATGCCTTTGAAATAATAGAATCGATATGATCTGCGAATTTTAGCGATTTGTCAAACAGATTTATTTTGAACTTTTTCAATTTTTTCTGAGTAAACATTATAGTAAGGTGACCAAATACTACAACAGTATTCCAAGTGAGGTCTAACAAGCGAACAGTATAACAATTTTAGGGTATTGGGACTTTTAAAATCATAGCAGTTTCGTTTCATGAAGCCAAGCATCTGTAATGCCTCTGAAATAATAGAATCGATATGATCTGCGAATTTTAGCGATATATCAAACAGTATTCCAAGATCTCTTATTGTAATAACACAATCTAGTGGTGTGTTATCAAGTTTATATTCAAACGGAATATACGTTCTACCTTGATAAAAACTAATTTTATGGCACTTTTTGACATTTAGCTCCATTTCGTTTTCTTTACACCAACCCTGTATTTTATTTAATTAAAATTGCAGATTTTCGGAATCATCAGGACTAGATATTTTCGAAAAGATTTTTAAATCATCCGCAAACAAAAGCTTACCACAATTTATATGTGCAATGTCATTTATAAATATGATAAATAATAGCGGACCCAGATGTGAACCCTGAGGGTTCATATCTGGGTCCGCTATTACATGGGTCCACATCTGATAATTATTGTGCTTACGGATATGACATAATAGTATTATTATTACTAGCATAACAATGTCCGTGACACCATTTTAATATTTAAGAAAGTGCTTATTTTAAATTAAATATATTGATCCTACCTTGATTTAGAAACTCCCCTGATTTAAGAACTGATTCAAATATTTAATTCCTTTATAAAACCAGAGGAAACATTTTGCTGGTTTTTTAATGGTTTACGTGCCATTTTCACGTTCTAGCAATTTATACAAAAAAAAACTGAAATAACATTTCTCGTTCAATTCAAAAGATGTTGGACTGATAATACCATGTGTTTATATTTAATACGTTGACGGAGAGTGCGTTAAATGTATAATCAAGTATTGTGACACTATGTGTATTTTGCACAGTAGAACGGGGAAAAATGCAACGTCTATAGACGTTGTGTCACATTACATCAATGGAAATTAGACGTCTGTAGACGTTCTGTCCGTCAACGTGTTAATTAGAGACTTATCGATTAAAATCGGATTATATAAACTGAAATATCTGACATGACGTGAAGAGAGAAGAGACGGAATGCAACGTACGAATTAAGAATTTTAGGTCTAGTTTAGCAATCTGGTTGAAAGATCACTGGGAGTCTACTCTTTAGTTTTTAAAATGTATAAACATTCTCAATTTCTTTGCAACACAAAAATGCAGCAGCTGCATAATACTCTGGTTAAATCGGAGAGTGCAGGAAGAGTCTATCGGTAGGTTCTTTCTCCTCGTCAGTAGTCCCATATACTCTTCTCTCCGATTTTCCCAGTCACCACACAGTCATTGGGTCTTTCCGAATTGCAAAGAACGAAATGTCATGGATGTACTAAAGCCACACCGAGAGAAAAAAATTCTCAGTATTTTAATAATTCAAAGAAACTTTATTAATATTTAAGAAAGATTGACTTGGCATATTGCCTAAGAAATATATATTTGTATGTAAGATATAATTTTCTAAAATATTTCAAATAAATTCTACTATAGCCAAAGAAATATAGCTTAAATATGATTGAACTATTACTTTCTGGCAAACTTCAAACCCATTTATCAGAAAGAAATTACACTTCATGTTCAAGTCACACAATAAACATTGTTTAGCTAGAACAAGAGGGAAAATACAACCAATGTAAAACATTGAAACAGACATAATATGTAATTTTCTTAATTTTTATAATCTAAAAGAGACAGCATACCTAATCATTAAGAAATTTTATTAGGGGAAAATATTATTAGTTTACATCTAAGTCATTTAATACATATTAACTAATTCACGGTTTTCGGCAATAACATTTCTTAACCATAAACATACATTTCTTTTAGACTAACTGATTTCTTTATCTCAAATAAATTAACAGAAAACATCTTCAGCGTTGCACCCGCCATGTTTGATATAGCGTTGTATTGTATATTTTTATAGAAGACGATACATTCAAGAAACCTATTATAGTTGATACATAAGTGTACACATTTTTAAAAAAGTACTTACATGTATGAAGTTCTACCATTTCTGGAAGGCCCCGCCGTTGGTTAATAACTCCTTTCTTAATATTGTTCTGAAGCTATATATTATTTCATTCTGTCCCAGCTTTAAATTGTGGCATATTTCCCAGTTAGAATAATAAGATCCTTTATTCCAGAGTCGTCCATCATTATACCTAAAAAGCATATAGATACTATTATGTTTCTTTTTTAACCATTCGGATACGCAACTATATTATTATTACATCTTAAATTACTCTAATAAATTTACTTTTATTTAATACCTATATATGTACGTACCTTGAAAATATCGGTTAATTTTTAAGGAACACCAATAAATCCAAAATCCATCTATATAAACATGAGCATATCACGCCATCTTGACAAACACCAACAAACACTGACGACTAAATCATAAATAGTTAATCTGCGCAATTCTTTTGTGGAAGAAAATCTATTTGCAAGTAACATTTCGGCATTAATGACAAAGTTTTTATTTTATAACCACAGTTACTACAGAGGGTATTTCTGAAGAATTATTTCTTGTGGTTTAAAATATTTATTTGATTGCAAGAAAATTTCTTGTTGACAAATATAAATATGGATTAACTTAACATTATATTTCTTATACTGCAAAATATTCGTAGTTTTCAATTTAAGAAATAAAAACTTTAGGATAAGAAAATTAAATGTAACCATTAATGCATTTCTTAGTATTAAAGAAATTATCTGTAAGAAATTATTGAGTTGTGTTTAAAAAACTCGTTTCTTTATATCTGAACCGGTATGTTTAAGTGAATAGGATATGTTAACTTTTAAGAAATATTGCTCAAAGAAATCGGTGTTTTAGGAGAAAAGAAATTGTTCTCTCGGTGCATCTACTGAAAAACAAAGTAAGTTATCAATCGAAGTAGCACAGAAAACGACAATAAATATCGTTCCCATACCACCAGATTGACAACTGGTGGAATACTTTCTTTGGTTACAACCTCCCGAGATTTTCAAAAATTATAAATCGTACAGGATGCCGAGGATATTAAGATGAGAGAATTTTAAATATTTCACAACCCATCTGCTCAGCGTGGTAAAAGTTCCAACAAGAAAGATTCCTTCTTCTTCTTTAAGTTCCATCTTCTATCGAAGGTTGGAAATCATCATGGCAATGCGGACCCTGTTGACTGCCGCTCTAAATATCTCTGCACTACTGCATTCGAACCATTCCCGTAAGTTCTTAAGCCAGGATGTTCTTCGTCTTCCCACATTTCGCTTTCCTCGGATTTTGCCATGCATAACAAGTTGTAATAATGAGTATTTTTGCCCTCTCATCACATGTCCCAAGTACTCAAGTTTTCGTCTTTTGATAGTTAGTATTATTTCCGGTTGATTTCCTATCCTTCTAGTTACTTCCACGTTCGACATTCTTTGAATCCATGATATTCGTAGGATTCTTCTGTAACACCAAAATTCAAAGGCGGCCAACTTATTCAAATGGACTTGTTTCAACGTCCACGCTTCCAAGCCATAAAGAAGAGTAGAGAACACGTAACATCGAAGCATCCTTAGGCGTAGTTCTAACCTTATATCCCGACAACAAAGAAACTTTTTAAGTTTAATGAATGATGCACGTGCTATTTCAATACGTGTCTTAATTTCTTTGGTTTGGTCTACATTTGATCTTATCCACGTTCCTAAATATTTGTAGTTATCCACACTCTCAATCACAGTATCTTCAATAGTTAATTGGATGTTTACGTGTGCCGATTTAGTTATGATCATGCATTTAGTTTTCTTTAAATTCATCTTCAGTCCGTACTCATGACAGCGTTCATTAAGGCGTTGCATTACGTTCTGTAAATCATTGTTGTTATTTGTTATTATTACTGTATCGTGTGCAAAACGTAAGTTGTTCAAAACTTCTCCATTGATAGATATACCTTCTATTGAATTTGGTAGCGCTTCTTGAAATACCGCTTCACTGTAGACATTGAAAAGTAGTGGAGACAGCACGCAACCCTGACGGACTCCTCTCTGTATTTTGATATCTTGGGTGTCCTGGTTGTCAACTCTTATCTTGGCAGTTTGATTCCAATATATATTAGATATAATTTTCATGTCACAACTGTCAATATTTTTGCTTTTTAATATATCTACAAGCTTTTTATGTTGAACTTTATCAAATGCCTTTTCAAAGTCTACAAAACATAAGTACATATCCTGATTCATGTCCGTGCATCTCTGGGCCAGCACATTCAAGCCGAACAAAGCATCTCGTGTGCTCATACCATTTCTAAAGCCAAATTGTGTGTCAGAAAGATTCCTTAGTACTCAACAAAAGAGTAAATGAATTAAAATGTATAAATATTTTCAATTTCTTTGCAACACAAAAATTCAGCAGCTGCATAATACTCTGGTTAAATCGGAGAATGCAGGAAGAGTCTATACCGGTTTCGGAGGTTTTTTCCTCCTCATCAGTAGTCCCATATACTCTCCTCTCCGATTTCCCCAGGCATCACATTTTGGGTCTTTCCGAATTGCAAAGAACGAAATGTCACGGATGTACTAAAGCCATCTACCGAAAAACAAAGTAAGTTATCAATCGAAGTAGCACAGAAAACGATAATAAATATCGTTCCCATACCATCAGATTGACAACAGGTGGAATACTTTCTTTGGTTACAACCTCCCGAGATTTTCAAAAATTATAAATCATACAGGATGCCGAGGAAATTAATATGAGAGAATTTTAAATAATTCACAACCCATCTGCTCAGCGTGGTAAAAGTTCCAACAAGAAAGATTCTTTAGTACTCAACAAAAGAGTAAATGAATTAAAATATATAAACATTTTCAATTTCTTTGCAACACGAAAATGCAGCAGCTGCATAATACTCTGGTTAAATCGGAGAGTGCAGGAAGAGTACATATTATCGGGAGGTTGTAACCAAAGAAAGTATTCCACATGTTGTCAATATGGTGGTATGGGAACGATATTTATTGTCGTTATCTGGGCTACTTCGATTGGTAACTTATTTTATTTTTTTAGGAAGCTTTTCAAACCGCAGAGCATATTTTGAGAGAGATTTGTGATCCTAGATATATAATTTAACCCCATTGTCTCTGAATTCAAATATTTAATTTGTATCATAAACAGTACCTATAAATATATTTCCTGTGGGAACATACGAAATGAAAATGTGCGAAGCAGGACGAAGGTGGAAGATGTAATTGGAAGAATTGCGCAAATGAAGTGAAACTGGGTAGGACACGTGGTACGACAAAACATCGAAAGGAGACGAGAATCAGTGTACCGGGTGTCCCAATAAGAAAGGCTCTCGGCCATATCTCAGGAACCGTTTATAGTACAGCTTTGTGAAAAAATATTTATAATAAAAGTTGCCTTGAGAAAAGCCTGGAAATTATTTTCGTAATTGTAAGTCCACCGCTAGAGGGCGTAATTAAATATCAAAAATTAAAAAATCTAAATTTTACAAAATTTGCCTAATCAAAGGGCACTGGAAATCCGATCATCGTATTCTACATAAAATTCTGCGCATATTTGATTTTACAAGTTTAAGTCTACCTTTGCAAATAAGAGGTGGGGGTGAGTGGGAACATTGTTACGAAAAAATGGCTGTAAGTCCGGTTCTGCTAAATCGAATTTTGCAAACTTGGATTTGTTGAAAACAACTCTTTTTCTTCAATGTAAGAGTTATAATTTCGAAACAGTCTAATAAGTAATATGCCAGCTAGGAGGCGTTATTTAATTTTTTTCAGAAATCTAGTTTTCCTTGGAAAATATTAAATACAAGTATGTATTTTTAATCCTGTATTACAAATTAAGACCAAATTAGCAACAGAATAGCGAAAACTGCATGTCGATAACTTTTTTCTATCTCAAGATATCTTAAAAACGTGTAAATTTTGAACATAACTGTTACTGTCGCCGGTCAACGAAGTTAACAAAAAGTAGTGTGCTATGGAAAAAACAAAGAAACATTTTCCAGATGTCAACGTATATAATTAATTAAAAACAACAATAAAACAAACAACACTATAAAATATAACAAAGAAATAAAAACAACTACTTAGTGACGACCTAAATGTTCAAATTGTTGCCATCATTTTTGATGCAAGCATTTACTATTTCAAGAGTAGATTGAACAGCAGTCTCAATTTTTTCTCTGGAAATGCTATGAATGGCGTTTTGTATTCTGTGGATAATGTTTTCTCGAGTAGTGGGCCTAGCTGCAAAAAGGTCTTTAATTAATCCGTCCCCATAAATAAAAGTCTATTTTGACTTTTAGAGACTTTTGAGACTGTTGTTCAATCTACTCTTGAAAGAGTAAATGATGGCAACAAAAATTTGAATATTTACGTCGTCATTAAGTACATAGTTGTTTTTATTCCTTTGTTATATTTTATAGTGTTGTTTGTCTTAGTGTTGTTTTAATTTATTATATACGTTGATATCTGGAAAATGTTTCTTTGTTTTTTCTATAGCACACTAGAATTTGTTAACTTCGATGACCGGGGACAGTGTTATTTTTAAATTTTAGACGTTTCTTAAGATATCTCGGGATAGGAAAAAGGTATCGACATGCAGTTTTCGCTATTCTGTTGCTAATTTGGTTTAATTTTGTAATATAGGATTAAAAATACATACTTGTATTTAATATTTTCCAAAGAAAACTGGATTTCTGAAAAAAAATTAAATAACGTCTCCTATCTGGTATATTACTATTTAAGCTGCTTCGAAATTACAACTCTTAAATTGAAAAAAAAGAGCTGTTTTCAACAAGACAAAGCTTGCAAAATTCGATTTAGCAGAACCGGACTTACAGCTATTTTTTCATAACAAGGTTTCCACTCACCCCCACCTCTTATTTGCAAAGGTAGACTTAAACTTATGAAATAAAATATGCGCAGAATTTTATGAAGAATACGATGATTGGACTTTTAGTGCCCTTTCATTAGGCAAATTTTGTAAAATTTTGATTTTTTTTTTAATTTTTGATATTTAATTACGCCCTCTAACGGTGTACCTACAATTATGAGAATAATTTTCAGGCATTTCCCGAGGCAACTTTTGTTATAAAATTGTTTTCCCAAAGCTGTACTATAAACAGTTCCTGAGATATGGCCGAGAGCCATTCTTATTGGGACACCCGGTACATTGGAGACCACGCGAGCACAGTCATAGTAAAGGAAGACCACAAAAACGATGGCTAGACGACATCAAAGCAAAAATGGGGAGAAACTGCCACCAAATAGCACAAAACAGGGAAGAATGGAGAACTCATGGGGAGGCCTTTGTCCAGGAGTGGATAAAAATTTAATTTAAACTTAATTTAATTTAATTTAAAGATAAAAATCCAGAAAAATTAAATAGAGCTCAGAGAGGATTTCTTGTAAAAATGACGGGAGCATTTGGAACAACTGCAACACAGGCACTCACAGTTTTAACTGGAGTAATGCCAATGCATTTAGAAACACAAAAAAGAGCATGTAATTATTGGCTAAAAAAAGAAAAATATGAAAAAGTAATACAAATAATAGGATTAGATATAAGAAATAAAAGAGAATTAAAAGAAATAATAAATAGAAAAAGACAAAATGAATGGGAAAATTCAACAAAATCTAGACGTTTATCCAATTTTATACCAATATTAGAAAACATTCCAAATTATTTTAATCCAAAACAAGGTTTAGTACACTTTTTAACAGGACATGGACCGTACCCAACATATTTGGAAAAATTTAACTTAAAAGATGATGCATATTATGAATGTGGAGAACTAGGTGCACCAGAACATATAGTGTTACATTGTGAAAATACTATAGAAAATGAAGAAGATAGAGAAATGTGAAGAAGATTAGAAAGATTTGAAATAAGAGATATATTACAAAATGAAAAATATTTTGGAATATTAAACAATCTAACAGAAATAATATCTAAAAAACAACAAGAAATCTATAATAATACAAGAAGACAACAAATAATCCAACCCTGATGAAGTTGAGTAAGATAAAATTAAAATAAATAAAATAAAATATAAATTCAAAAATAGATATTTACAATTATAATAGTAATAATTCAATATAAAATAAATAAACAAAAATAATAAATCAATAAATAATTCATTAAATTAAAAAAAAAAAGACTACCAACTCTCTTCTGAATATAGAGGGACTGTCTTTACAACTTAGAAGGGAGTTGATGGTACCAAAAATATTTTATGTTTACTTAAATTTGTTAAATGTATTTGCTTGTAAATGTTTTTAATGTAATTAATAGATTATGGCAAATTAGTTAATAAATTGTAAAAATAGATTTAGTAGTTTAGTAAAAAATGTAAAAATATAAAAAAATATCTGTAATCCCATCAGGAAAAAACGACCTGGATTAGTCACTAGATGCCAGGTCATATGTAAAAAACAATAAATAAATAAATAAATGTCCAGGAGTGGATGCTCCATCTATCCCTATTTCCTTTTTCAGCCAATCCAAACTCTTTAAAGTATGTTCTTTTTTAACCGGCCGCTGTATTTTTATGCGATTACTATTAGTATGTTTTTACAGTGGTTATTGTATGTCTGTTTATATTTATAATTACGCAAACTTGATTATAGAGTTGTAAAAATTTTGTCCAGTTTTTAAAAACGAATAAATTTGCAAACTTGTGTTTATTTTAAAATTCTAACACAATTAAAATCTTTATAGAAATCTTAAATTTCCATCAAGACTGCGAATTTGCAGCCGCTTCACTTTGATACAAAAAAGCATAAAATTCTTCTTAAGTTTTAAAAGTTGAGCGTAGCAAGTCGCTTCTCTTGTTTGCAGATGAAATCAAAAAGTTAACCCAGTTAACACAATCTAATGACTTGCTAACAATTTAAATTTCAATTAGCAATGCTAGTAGGGGCAATTCTGAGCTGAACGCAATTTTGACAAGTTTTCTGTTATTAGTAAACTCGGAAGCGCCAAATAGACTCTTTTTCTCTAAAATGAAAACGAAATTGAATTTAAATTTTTTTTGCTTTTTTTTTTTGGTAACGATGAAAAGTTCTCATGAATTATATTTTTTCTTTTTACAAAGTGACATAATGTTCTGTGCAATTTTCTTATTCTTAAGTTTTTAAAAAAGCTTTAAAGTTTAAATAATATTCCTTTCTTTAGTAGTTCTTTATGAAAAAAAAAAATTTATTTCTTAATCGGGCTAGCTACTTTGATGCAACACTTCTTAGGAAGCCCTTCGTAATCTAGGTATACCTAGATTTTTGTGAGAAATACCTAAATTTTTGTGAGACCAACGAGACAATTAAAAAAATTGTACACACAAATTGTACACACTATTTCAAGTCAAGTCAAGTCAAATTTATTCATCACATGCGACATTGTACAAAGTACATGTATGAGACAAGTTAAAGTTACAGACATACAAAAGTATATAAATTAATAAATATGACAAAACATACTTAAAAGTTATTTTTAGAATATGGCTCTAGCTCACAAATGTATTGATGTACACACCTCCGAAAGTTTGGCTGATGTAAATTCATTCGTATATCTATTGGCAATTTGTTAAAGAAACTTATGGCTGCATAATGTGTGCTACCTTCCAACAAAACAAAACGATGTTGTGGAAGCATAAAGTGATTGTCTCTGAATCTTGTTGAATAAATATGGTTAAATTAAAATTTATTGACTTCATAAATTTTGCAATGTAAATACATTATACACGAAAATATATACAGACCAGGAGTAGTAAGAATATTTGATGGATTCGACCGTTACTTGATGGAAGTTCATTTTATAGTTTTTTGATGGAAGTTTTTTAGTAAGAATATTGTTTTGTCTAAAGATGCCTCTACAAGAATCTCTAAATTTCATTTTATAAATTATCCTAATAGCTCTTTTCTGAAGTACGTGAAAGAATTCTCAATGCATAACATGCGCTACTTAATCTGGATTTCAAATTAGAAATGTGGTTTGACCATTTAAAATTACTGTCTAACAGGACCCCCAGCAACTTCGTGCAGTCTGTTTTATCTATTGCTGCTTGTATAGTGGCTTGATGGTTTAATAAATTATTTGACGTGAAAATCATTTACTTTGATTTCTCTTCATTTAAAACTAGTTTGTTGGATAAGAAATAACTGTTGATGGTGGATAGTATCTGTGTAGTTTTATTTTGCAAATTTTGATCGGATGTTGCTGTGACTAGAATGTTGGTATCATCCGCATAACTGATGATGTTAACTCCACTCAGTGAATTAGTTACCAAAGCTATATCATTAATATATACTATAAAAAGTAGAGGACCCAATACACTACCCTGAGGGACACCATAATGGATATCCAATGTGTTTGATTCGTTTACAAGTCCATTAGATGTTATCTTTACTTTTTGTCTTCTATTTTCTAGGTAGGAAGTAAACCATTTTAGAACTAAACCACGAATACCAATCCTCTCAAGTTTTGTTAGCAACAAATTATGATCCAAATTATCAAAAGCCTTGGACAAATCGAGAAATAAACCACATGCCTTCTCTCGTCTGTCCAAAGCATCCAACACTAAGCTGACGAAATTTGCAAGAGCTGTAGTTGTAGACTTAGAAGATGTAAAACCATGTTGAAAATTATGCAAGACACTATGCTTTTTTAGGAATGCGTTTATTCTAGTATAAACCAGAGTTTCAATTATCTTTGAAAACACAGATAAGAGACTTATTGGACGGTAGTTGTTAAGGTCATCTTTATCACCACTTTTGAATAAAGGGATTACAATAGATAGTTTAAACATACTAGGAAATATTCCTTGTTGAAAAGATGCATTACAAATATCCGTCAGAGGATCTGCGAGAGCGTGAATGCATTGTTTTAATAACTTAGGGGAAATCTGATCAAAACCACAACTCTGTTTGGATTTAAAACTTCCGACTATACTAGTTATTTTCTGTGGGTTAGTTGGATATAAAAACATAGAACAACTATTACGGTTTTTTGATGCTGATGTAAACCCACCTATTTTAGTAGGATCCAAAGCGGCAAGTAACTTTGGAGCCATTTCAACAAAATGGTGGTTAAATTTGTCTGCTAAATTATTTTAGTTTTGTTTCCCGACTGTTAAGTTTACTAAATGCCAAATACATTTCATTTTATTTGATGATTCGTTTAACTGTCTCATGAAGTGACTACTTTTGCTGCTTTTAATTTAATTGAATATTCTGTCTTTGCTAAATGAAGGACTGGTCTAAGATTAGTTTTTGCTGACCGATCGTTTCTAAAAGTTTTAGCTGATCCCTTAAATTGTACAGTTCCTGCGTAAACCAATTCGAACGTGTACTTTTTTTAGGTTTACATTTAAGTAGTGGAAAATGGGACCGAAAGTAATTTTGGATAATATTTAAAAAAGGTAATGATTTATCCTCAGCAGAAATTGTATTAAATACCTCTGACCAATTTGTTGACTCAAGGGTTTGAACAAAACGATTTATGTTCCTTTCACTATATGAACGGATGAATATATAGGCATAATTGTCTGTGTTAATGCTACATTGGAACAATTGCGCAAGATAATCAGAGATAAAACCTTCCACAACCATTGTTTTTTGTTTGTGATTTATATTTGTAGCAATATAATCAATTTGAGTTTTACTAGTTGCAGTTACTCTTGTATAATCTTTCACAGTTACGGTTAAGCCATAAGAATCTAAAACATTTACCAAGTTCTGCTTACTTAGTGAATTTGATTTGAAATCTATATTAAAGTCACCTGTTAATATTATAGCCTTACCTTCGGAGACTAGTACATCAAGTATTAGATCCAGTTTTGATATAAAAACATCAATAGAGCCACGTCCAGGCAGATAAATACACAACACAACACAATTAAAAAGGCAATAGTCTATTTCCACAGCACTCACTTCAAAATTATATTTCTCAGATTGAGAACATATATTAGAACGTTCCTTCCAAACCACACCCTCTTTCACATAGATTGAAGACCCTCCATGTTCCCCTTGGTCACGGCAGAAAGATGAAGCCAGAGAAAATCCATTTATATGGTGTAGTTCTAGTTGTTCTTTAGATTTCCAGTGCTCAGTTAAACAGACACATACATTATGTAGACCTTCGCACTGCAGGAAGAACTCTAGTTTTTCAATGTTTGTTGATACACATTGTATATTTTGATGAAGTAAGCCAAAACTTTTTTGATTGATAGTTGAAGCATTTTTACCAACTGTGTCAAAATTAGGAGAATTTAATACTTCTAACTTATCCAATTTAAAACCAGTCTTCTGAGTAACACTTGGGATATTTAGTAATGTAATATCTGGATCAAAAACTAAGCTTCTTCTGTCTGTTTTTTCTTGTGGTAAAAAAAACGGCTTACAACAGCTTCGTGAGGCCAAACTTCGGGATTCATGGCCTTGTTGAAGTTCCCTGAACATATATTTACTTTGAACGATGAGTAAATTGTTGGATGTTTCGATTGAATCATTTCACATGTTGCTTCAGGAAAATTCACTTTAATTAACTGGGTTAGAGAGTCAGTTGTAGTTTCTTTATTAATTCTTGTAACATGTAGAGTTGAAATTTTTGGAACACCCTTAACCTCATCGCTATTTCTATTGCTACCTACTATAATTTTTCTTCGTCCGTTAAACTGATGTCGCCTAAGCCTAATAGTTTTCCATTCTTGATCATTTTCTGCTTCATTTATAGGTATTTCATCGTTAATAAGTTTTTCGTCCTCTACTAAATTAATGAACTGATCCATTTTTAATCTGTTTTGTTCAAAAAGCAGTCCTTTCGAAACATCTGTTTTTGTTATTGTTTGGGAATTCCCTTGTTTATTTACGTCAGGTTTTTTCTGAGTAATTACCAGTTCACTTTTTGCTGCTCTGCCCATAAAGTTTTGTTTGTGTTCTTCTTTCTTTTTTTCGGCAATATTTAAATTGGTCTTATAATGTGTTTTGGAGTTCGCAATAGTACTAGTAGATGGCGTTGTATGTATCTTTGGTGAATCTGAATTCTCTTTTAATTGTTTTAGGAGAAAAATTAGATCTTCTTGTTCTTGGCACCTTTTTTCTAGATGATATATAAGTTTACTTACAGCGTCAAGTTCCTTTTTAATGGTAATGGTCCTGTCTGATAATGTGTCACAGTGAGAACAGGTTATGTAATCTACCAAATCATAAGATTTATTGTCGCTCTTGCTGTTTATATATTCACCAATTTTATTTATATAGGTAATCACTTGTGGATTTGCAACATTCACTGGTACTTTTAACGTCACAATTATGTCGATTAGTTCATTTTTCTTTAATTTATTTAACTCAGTCTTTAACGTGGTTGTATCACGCGCCGCCATCTTTTTCCCCAATATTTGTTTGTACATTTTTTTAGTTTTCTCGTTGGTCTCACAAAAATTCAAAAAAATTTTAATATAAAAAATGTCTGGAGGGAGTGGGCTAATTTGCTAATGCTATGTATTGATATCTTCTTAAGGGCCTGATGACGATGTATATTTTACACATCGAAACCGGTGGCCCAAATTTTACTTCTTCGCTTTAAATAAATAAAATCGAACAAGATTGTGAGTAGTAGACTTATTACCTACCCTACATAAACAATAATTGGAAGCTCTGTCCGACAACATACATAAAACGTTTTCGTAGACTGACGCACTGTGGTTCTAAATGCCGAAAACGTGGTCATGAACATTTAAAAACGTATATTGTTCATACACTTCGGAATTACTTTTGTACTTAAGGGTTTTTGGCATGGCTGATTACGAATCTGATATTATTTTTTTTGAAAAACAAAATGGCGGATCCAACATGGCGAAAAGAAATTGAAAATATGAAACAAAACGCAAAATATTTTTTGTCAAATTTGGTAATTTGAGGTCGCCGATTACAAATCTGACATTATTTTTTTATGAAGCAAAATGGCGGATCCAATATGGCGTGATCCTGTATCTTCTGACTGCATATTTAGACATTAATAAACATTAATCGCAGAATTATGTACTTTTTGAATGTATTTTTACGAAATTTTGTATTTTCAAGTACATTTTTACTGTTTATTTATTAACAAATTTTATACATTTATTGTTACCAAATCTTTAGTCAACTTTTATAATACATTAATACATACTTGACAAAGAAGAATCTGCTTTAAAGCAATAAAATTGATAAACTATAAAACGTTTTACAGCGTTTTCAATATACGCGTTCTTTTTGACTTTCACTGCCGACCAAAATAAGATGGTACATGGCTCACTTGTCCCGGAGTTCTGAATAAGACTAGATCCGGTCTGATCTTTATACCTGCGTATTACGACTCTACGATTGTATGAGAAAACAACTGTAAACATAAAAATCGCTAAATAGGGACTTTTTATTTTACCTCATGACCACGTTTTCAGCATTTGGAACCATTGTGTGATGCTCCAAATTTTTTATCTGTTCCTCAATTAATACTTTCCCTGTTCCAGTGTTTCCATACATCAAAATTTTTCCGACTAGACACCATTAAGCTATTAACAAATTTTCAGCTTGCTATTAGTCAACTTTTTTTTGGTTCGCGGGATCCAGGTCTATTTGGAATACAGCCAGCTACGGGGATTTTCCCTTTAATTTTAATATTTTTTAATCAAACTTTCTTTTTTAAATTTTGTTACAACCTATTAGTAAAGTTGACTTTAGCCTTTTGTTTCATAGTTATAAAATTTCAATAAATAGGTACTTATCGATGAATTCGTTCTTTTATATTCTATAAAAAAAGTCTCATGAAGAAGGTAATATATTTTTTTAAATGGTGGCCCAAGACCTTTATACAAAATCGTTGTCCGCCTAGTAGTCCTATATGAAACAGAATCCAACCATAAGAGCCGACCAGCCAAATCAAAACAAGAACAGGCTACGCATGTCACATAAATGAATGTACTGTAGCTATCACAAAAATCTATATGTGTTAAAAGAAAACAAAGTTTAATGGGAAAGGGCACCGTGCACATTGTATGGAAAATATAATGTCACTTAAATGAAATAAAATTTACATGAATAAATTGGTCTCGAAAATACAATTATTTCATATGATTGCGCCAACTCTGAATTTTAAACAATAACGACGTAAATTGATATAAATAATTCTAAAGTCAAATGGAAATATACGTGAGTCAAAGAGAAAAACAGATTTTGTGAATCACCGCTTCATAAACATTTCTTCAAGTGTTAAGGCAGAGGCTTATTCTTATCTTATAGATAATAAAGTAGATATAATTTGGTGAGTGGTACAAAAGTATACAGTTCCTATTACCGGCTTAGCTCACGCTCGGTTAAGATCTATTCAATAGCCACTAGACTAATAGTATTTATGAATGATAGTTTTATGGCCTTCAAATATGTGGTTTCGATAAAATTTAACTACAATTTACACAGTTATTAATTAAAATTCAGAGTTGGCGCACTGATATAAACTGATTATAATTTCGAGAGAAATCTATAGTAATTCTAATAGAGAAGGCGAAAACGGCGGATTCGTTGGAAAACATATTCCCATGAGTTTTTTTTGCATAATCACATTCGTGAGACATCCCAGAATAAGGTTAAAGAAGTCGCCCACGTGAAAAGTGGACCAAATTTTTTTTTAACATTCTTTTGTTTGACCGTTTTGGAAAAAGCGGTTTCCTATAATTTTCTCTAAAGTTGATCGTTTTCGAGTTATAACCAATTTAAAATTGAAAAAAAAGAAAAATTGCGATTTTCAAGGCTTAATAACTTGGTTAAAAGTTATCATGATGAAAGTCAGAAAGTGACTAAATCAAAGTTTCAAGCCCCCCTACAAGATCCTGAAGAAATTTTTGTTATTATTTTATTACTAAGCTGTTATTTTTAAGTAATAATAATGAGCGTATTAGGCGGCTCTCAACGGTAAGTGCGAGAGAGATGCCATTCAGGCAGTCCAATGTTACATCTTACTCGCACTCACATTTACAGCCGCGTTAATACGATCTTACCGCTCATTGTTAATAATTAATAATAACAGTTTAGTAATAAAGTCATGACATCTTCAGTATCATGTAGGGAGCGCCTTAAACTTTGATTTATTCACGTTCTGACATTCATAATAATAATTTTAATGAGTTATTAAGTCTTATAAATTACCATTTTTGCGTTTTTCAAATTTTAAATTGCGTATAACTCGAAAACGAGCAACTTTAGAGAAAAATTACAAGAGACCTTTTTTATCCAGAATGGTCCAAAGAACTTGAAAAAATTTATCCAGGCAGAAAACATTGATTTTTACAATTTGAATAAAAAAAAATGTTAAAAAAAATTGGACCACTTTTCGCGTGGACGACTTCTTGAACCTTATTCTGGGGTGTCTCACGAATGCGATTATGCAAAAAAATTTCATTGGAATATTTTTCCAACGAAGCCGCCGTTTTCGCCTTGTCTATAATTATAATCTTAATCTAGGTGAATTTGATTTCATTTGAGTGACAGTATATTTTCCATAAGATGTGTGCGGTTTCCTTGGAATAAATAAGGTTGGAAACACGTTTAATAAAAACAAGCTGAAAATGCGAGCATTATCATAACGAAAACTTTGTGTATTTACGTATTTTAACTCATAATATAGAAAATTGCTAATATGAAAAGTTTTTTAGAATTAAAAATTACCTATGTTTTAATGTGCAATTATATCATTCTAATTTAAATGTTATGAACAAAGGTACTTTACTCTTGATCGAAATTCATATTTTTTATATACCTCGTATAAAATTAATAAAATTTTATATATATGATGATTGCATCATAAATCTTAGATCATGAAGAGCTTTTTATGAAGAATAACTTTTCTTCGTCAAATTAAAAATAAATAGTTAATCAAAATAAATTTCCTATCTAAATAGTTAATCAAAAATAAAAGATTTATAAATGAAAATGTTGTTAATATCCATAATTTTAGAAAAATCTTCAAATAGTTTTTTCCATTAGAAGGAGGTAATTGCACATTGGAACATGAAAGGAAGCCCTAATACAATTTGGAGAAAAATGGCCAGTAGTATTAGAGAGACTGCTATTGAAATACTTGGGAAAACGTCAGGAAAAAAGTTTGAGGATAAAGAGACTTGGTGGTGGTCAAACGAAGTACAAGGAAAAATAAAAGAGAAGAGAAAATTATATAAAAAGTGGCAAGAAACCAGATCCGACACAGATCTTCAAAACTATATGGTGGCGAAAAAGGAAGCGAAAGTAGCAGTAGCAAAAGCCAAAGCAGAAGCCTATTCAAACCTATATGATCAACTTGATACCAGGGAAGGCGAAACGAAGATATATAAAATAGCCAAACAGAGAGCAAGGAAAGCAAAAGATTTTAATCAGATTAGATGTATCCGAGATGAAAATAATAAAATACTAGTTCACGAAAGGGAAGTCAAACAGAGATGGAGAAAGTACTTTGACAGCTTATTAAATGAAGAATTTGACAGACAGCCTGTAGAGTCAACGGAGACAGTAGCAGCAATGGTCACCAAAATAACCAACGAGGAAGTGGCTCAAGCGCTTCAAAAAATAAAGAAAGGAAAAGCGGTAGGACCAGATGATATTCCTGGGGAAGTATGGAGAGCATTGGGAGAGACAGGAACAAGGTGGCTAGCAGGTCTATTTAATAGAATTATGGAAGTCGGACAAATGCCAGACGAATGGAGAAGCAGTATACTGGTACCTGTTTACAAAAACAAGGGAGATATACAACAATGTACAAACTACAGGGCTATAAAACTGCTTAGCCACACCATGAAAATATGGGAAAGAGTAATTGACAGACGGATACGTGAAGAGACCGAAATATCCGAGAATCAATTTGGCTTTATGCAGGGTAGATCAACAACAGATGCAATTTTCATTATAAGGCAGTTGATGGAAAAATACAGGAGTAAAGAAACAAACGCTCATATGGTATTCATTGATCTTGAGAAAGCATATGATAGAGTTCCTCGAGAGATTCTGTGGTGGGCACTCAATAAGAAAGGAGTCCCTGGTGAATATGTAAAGATTGTGAGGGATATGTATGAGGGAGTAACGAGTAGTGTTAGGACAGGTGTGGGAGAGACTGATAAATTTCATGTGAAAGTAGGATTGCACCAAGGCTCTGTGCTTAGTCCGTATTTATTCTCATTAGTTTTGGACCAGATAACAGCGAAACTACAGGGTAACATTCCATGGTGCTTAATGTATGCTGATGATGTCGTGTTAGTAGGAAATAGTGAAAGAGACTTAGAACAAAAACTGGAACAGTGGAGACAAGCTCTGGAGGAAAAAGGTTTTAAACTTAGTAGGACAAAAACAGAGTATTTGGAATGTTCATTTAAACATGGAGCTACTACAAATAAAATGGTATCTTTGGATGGTGAAATGATTGTGAAAAGCAATAGTTTTAAGTACCTAGGATCGGTATTACAGAGTAATGGAGAAATAGATGGAGATGCATGCAGTAGAATTAGGGCTGGATGGATGAAGTGGAAAGAAGCGAGTGGTGTGTTGTGTGACAGAAAAATTCCAATGAAGCTGAAGGGAAAATTCTATAAAACAGCTATAAGACCGGCTATGATGTACGGGACTGAATGTTGGGCAGTGAAAAAGAAAGAGGAACAACGAATGCATGTGGCGGAAATGAGAATGCTTAGATGGATGAGTGGAGTGACAAAGAAGGATAAAATTAGAAATGAGTATATTAGGGGAAGTCTAGGTGTGGCACCAATTGATGCCAAAATGAGAGAGCATAGGTTAAGATGGTTCGGTCATGTTCAACGTCGAGACGTTAATCACCCAATACGAAGAATAGCTGAAGTGCAGATTCCTGGAAGGAGTAGGAGAGGAAGACCAAAGAAGACCTGGGGGGAGGCGATAAGGCAGGACATGTTGGTAAAGGGGATTAACATTGATATGACCCAAGACAGAATTGTGTGGAGAAATGCAATTAGGGAAGCCGACCCCGCATAGGGATAAGGCAAAGAGAATGATGATGAATTGCACATATCAAACCATAATTTTTTATTCCAAACAATATTTCATATAGTCAGTTCGCTAAACTCAGGCACAACTGGCTAGTGATTTTAGTCATTAATTTTGCCAATTAGGCAAAAAAAAAAGAATTACTAAATAGTTAGTAATTACTAAATAATTAGTAATTTTGACAACTTTCGCAAAATTGGCAAAATAACAAAAAAAATACCTACTAAAATCACTAGCCAGTTGTGTCTGAGTTTAGCGAACCGACTATAATAACAATTTTCATTTCATAACAAATGGAACAGTCCATTTATCATTAGGTATTCCCATTAAAGGGGAGGCCATATACTCGTATAAACCTTTTTAAATTTTTTAATAAATTGTTGCTTTTAAAACATACTCAAATTTTATTTTTGAACATCTTATTTATTTTATATAATAATTAAATTCACTATCAAATATTATTGATATTTTATTTATATTTAATTTAAAATTTAGTTTGACATTCACGAAGTTTTTAACTCAAATGTAAATAACCTATGCTTTGCTTAACAAATTCAGATTAAAAAACTAGCCTACTTACAAGCAACGATTTCAGCTGACGGTTAGTGTGTCGGCAGAAAATAAAATGATTTTGACGTCACATTTTAGATTTTGAAGTCGATTATCTCAAAGACGGTTAGAGATATTAAAATTCCGTTTTCAGATTTGGATTAAGAAGACAAAACTACATATGAAACCATCAATAAATCTGCTCTTAGTATTGCAGGAGCGGCAACGTAAGAACACACAGAATTTGCGAATTTATAAACGAAAAGTTTTCGTTGAAAAACAGTACACTCTTGTTATTTAATTAGTGATAAGTAAAATTAAATGGTTAAAGTATAACGTAATAACAAGCGTAACTTAAACCGCGTACATAATCCGTCTAAAACTTCAAAATCCGTATATTGGTTACTCGTCTACTCAAAGTTCCTCAGTTGGCGGCCATAATTGGCTCTATATCGTTCGTTCGGAAGATGTTGCTAGTTTATTCTCATCCAACTTTATTTTCCGACAGTTTTATGAATTTATGGTGACAAAACTTAATTAACTTGTACTCTGCGTATACTGCGTTCATTTATCGATCTCGAAACTCTTTGAAGAGGTTGAGCTGTTAGGGAAGGAAGAGGAGGATATTTGGGGTCTTGCTGGTAAGGTCGAAGTTATATTTCAGAAATATAACTTGCTTAAAAGGCATCAGGAGTCCTGTAAAGTTAAATTATTTTTTATCTATTTCCTGTTACCCTTAAATAAATTAAAGGGACGAGTTGAGTTCACCCCCAAAATATGAATTTTACCTGACTACGTAAAAGGTAATGTTTGAACTCACTCCCAGGCGATTTTAAGCCGTCATTAATATAAGTAATTATTATACCTTAAAATCTGGACACTGTTGACAAATCATTCGTTTAAAAGTATATTTCTTATTACATGTTCTTGCATATCTACATGTAATTGGGATGATTTTTAAAAATGCAACTTCGTAATAATTCAAGAAAACAAAGATTCATTGTTATGTTCTTGTTAATATTTGCTCACTAAGTTTCATTGAATACATACATTAGAGTAAATATGAAATTGCTATAACTGCCCCGCTTACTTTTTTTACAACATATTTGATATATTTTTAATAAATTCAAAATTGGTAAGGCCGTTATTTTGTAGTTATTTCAAATTATTATCTTTAAGTTTTTCTCAATATCACTTTTCTATCGTACACTTTCACAACGGCATCTACCTATACTTTGAAGTTTGATATAAGTATGTATTTAATTGAAAATCTTGGACAACATAAATAAATTGGTTAAAATTTGGATGTGTTGTATAATGAAGCATTATAGCGAGAGTGAAAAGACTCACATGCATTTGTTGCCCTTTGTAAAGACGAAGAATTTTCAGCCCATATGTGAGGAGGAAATGTTGATGTCTCTTCAGTACAGGTTTTAACGAAATAGTTACTAAACTTTAACCACTCTTTCATCTTCTAGTTGAAGTGCAACCAGATATATGGCAAAGCAATCCTCAACGTCCTCTGCTTTGAGAAATGTTAAACCAAATATATGAGTTATATATTATATTAAAAGAAAATACCAGGTTTTTTGTAAAAGATATATTTTAAAATACCCTAAATAAGGTTCACAATAATACAAAACGTTTTCGATTAAGAAATCCATTATCAGTGTCCTCAAAGCCAAAAATTGCATGCCTGAGCCACCAAAATGTGCTGGGTAAAAACCCTTTAAATGTAAACGATTATGTTGTATATGCCTGGATGTTACCCAGGGCAACACAGGACTCTTCCCACGTGATTGAAATTTTTTAGACAAAAACCTCACATGTTGGATTTCGATGGCCAACTATATATTTAGTTATATCTGTTTCTGCACTGATATTCGTGGGACAGTTCCAACTGTTGAATTTTTCTATACCAACTTTGACTAAAGTGAAACAGGCATCCCTTAAGTTTAGTATCTGGAAAGACTTCTCGAATTCCTTTGCGATAAAACTGCTATTTGGCAACAATGTCTAAATTTCAGAAAAATAATATGCTTAAATCATACTTTATTGTAAAATCGCTCGGGAGTGAATCCGAATAGTGTCGGGAGTGAACTCGACTAATAAAATAACTACCTGCTCAACACGGGAGTGAACTCAATGGTGCCCAAATTAAAACCAATTTTGTTTATTTTATGAATATTAGAAAAAACA